>NW_020837969.1:17012553-17148271 GCF_003676395.1 Aethalodelphis obliquidens | reverse complement strand
AAAAAAAAAAAAAAAAAAAAAAAAAAACTATAAAATATTTTGTTTATTATACCTATTAACAGGCTGTCTAATTTCAAAGAATCAACTTACTCAGAAAACTTAAAATTACATGTTAACTTCTACATAGATTCGGATGCGTGTTGACAAGATAATTACCACTGCCATGTCTGGTCTGACCTTCCTGAGGTTCATTCCAATGAAACTGAAACCTCCATCAGGAAAATAAAAGTCCTGAATCCAAGACATTTGCTCACTTGAAAAATAGCTGGATAACACTGTTTACTGTCTTTGTTCTTTCTACTCAGAAACCTCAATTTAATAAAATTTAAAACTCGCCTAACGAAGTTATTTATCATCCTCTTAAAGAAAATAGTTGGGGAAAGAAGAACAAGCCCATGTTTCAGGCTCAAGTCACTCAGGCATAGAGATCCCCACTTCAAGGCTAAACACAATTTTTGTGGGAGAGACTTAACAATTCAGACAGGGACTAACCTACTAGCTGCTGAGGACACATCCATCCTAAGGCAAAACAAGCCACTTTAATATTCGGAAATCCGCTGGCTTTCCGAATATTAAAATCAAGTAAGAGACAAGACTTACTAGGAGAGCTTGCCTTAACCTGAATGAAACACAAAACTATACACAGCATTCAGTAACTAATGTTTGCCTAGTGTTCTATGTGCCTATTGACTCATTATTCATTCACTCGCCAAATACTTATCAAAAGGTGGAGGCACGTAGAAGAAGGTGGTGCTCTACAAGGATGCATGAAGACACCTTGCTTCTATGGTATGAATCTCTTCCTGTTCGACTCTCACATATTCACCTACCTGTGAAGGTGACAGTCATTGGCTGTTATATGCTTTCTACTACATACTGCATTGAAAACTAATGCTTGTGGGTTAATAAAATGTAAGTAATGAGCTAATGGGCTCAACCAGCAGCCTGGACAGACAACTGATTCCCGTCTTTCTGCCTTAATCTGAACCTACACATCTAAAACCCTTCCTAGGGACACCTATCTTTACACAAGTTCTTTCCGTCAGTGTTTCCTCAGGATTTGATGGGTATTTATGGGTGTTTATCCTGGGATATTCCATGACAAGAACGCCTTAAACGTGAACTACTAGGAAATATGTGTTCTGATAAGAGGGAGTGCCCAGTGATGAAATGATCACCCACATGACCACTGCACACTCAGTAAATGTCTGCTGGATGTGCTTCTAACACATTGGTTCTTGTTCTCAAGGAACTTTTTTTATGCAGCAGAGACAGAAAGAGGCCATCACCAATGGCCGTATGATTTGATAATTAGGTAACAGAATTATGTACACAGTGTGGTGAGAGTACAGGTGGAGAAACACCTAGATCTGGGGCTGTCAAGAAAGGGTTCTAGAGACAGAGTTTGGATGGACATTTGCATGTTTGGCAGACAGATGAACAGCAGAGGCCAGAAAACACCAAGGCATAGAGGTATGGGAGGCCCTGGAGGTCCTGGTATTCAATGCTGACAGCAAAGCTCTCCTGAAGTTAAAGTAAGATGATGTGGCTGGAAGCATAAACAGGGGCGAGACATGTGTGCTGTACAAGGTTTTCTCTCTCTCGTAGGAGACACAGAATGGTGCCAAGCAGGGGTCTGCAGACACAGTGTAAGAAGATCTGAGCTGGTGAGGAGAGTGGCCAGGAGGGAGGCCCAGGGAGGGGAACTGGTGGTCAGGGCAGTGAGAACAGGCAGGAAATGATGAATGTGTTTATGAGGCAGAACAGGAAGACTTCTGGACCAGTTGGATCAAGAGGAACCCAGGATAAGTCACCGTTTCCAGCTCAGAGATAGCACAGAGAGGAGCAGATGAGCGTGTGGGAATGCGAGAGAGGGCAGAGGGAGGGGGCGTGTGGCGTGGGACCCGGTGGCGAAGTGCACTGACATTCTCTAACACTCTGCTCCTTATTCTCCAAAGAGACTCTATTCTAGCCTCACCTGCTCCATCACGCCTTCCAAATTGAATCATCTGCAGGGGCGTTTTCCTGGGGAGCAAATCAGCTCTTTATTTCCCATTGTCCTGAATGCAGCCGCTAACATAAGCCTATTAACACACTTTCCCAGCTTGATCAATTGAACTGCACCCCCACGGAAATCTAGACAATCTTACCAAGACCTTTTTCTGAATTATTACTCAGTGTTGTATGAAAGGAGAAAGCACTCCCCTTGACAAGGATGGAAGAGGCCTTCAGGCCTGACAACAGGCACACAGTTAAGGCACTGAGAACTACTTTGTGGCATCCAACCATCATTTTAAACAAACAAACGAACATGTTCGTGTTATCAATTATTAGCTTAAATTTATATAAACCTTTTCAGGGTTCCATTCATTATGTGTTTGCTCTAGAAAAGTTAATAGTCATAATTAGGAGACATACATAATATATACATATATTTTTTTGCGGTACGCGGGCCTCTCACTGTTGTGGCCTCTCCCATTGCGGAGCATAGGCTCCAGACGCGCAGGCTCAGCGGCCATGGCTCACGGGCCCAGCCGCTCCGTGGCATGTGGGATCTTCCCGGACTGGGGCACGAACCCATGTCCCCTGCATCGGCAGGCGGACTCTCAACCACTGCGCCACCAGGGAAGCCCTAATATTTTTCTTTTTCTGGGTAGGTATGGCATTTGCTGACTACGGAACATTTCAAGCTCAGCAAAGCACAGTGTTTAGACTGTTAACATTACCCAAGCTAATTCTTTTGCAGGTGGCTGGGGAGGGGTACTGTAGGACACCTATTAAAATTTTACAGTATTCTATTTTTGGAAGTGCTGCAATGATTTGTATTATACATAAAGTGGTTTTACTTTCTTAATTTCAAAAGCAGATTACAGAATAGAAGGCATATTCATATTAAACACACCTATTTCAGGATAACTGTTGCTTAGACAATTTTTCCTGCAAAACAATCCAAAATTGACCATAGACGTTTTCCATGTGGCTGGCAGGGAATAAAGCAGATCTCTTATGTTCTTAAAATGGACTACTAACTATAAAGAAAAGTTAATAGAAATTCATTACATTCAGAAATACTTTTAAGAAGGTACAACATCCGCCAGTTTGTTGGCTTTCTAAATAATCTACAAGTCCACCTTAATGTGCTAAAAGTTTATGGATCTGTGGGACTTCCCTGGTGGCGCAATGGTTAAGAATCCGCCTGCCAATGCAGGGAACATGGGTTCGAGCCCTGGTCCAGGAAGATGCCACATGCTGCGGTCCACAACTAAGCCCGTGCGCCACAACTGCTGAGCCTGCGCTCTAGAGCCCAAGAGCCACAACTACTGAGTCCGTGCACCACAACTACTGAAGCCCTCGCGCCTAGAGCCCATGCTCCGCAACAAGAGAAGCCACCACAATGAGAAGCCTGTGTGCTGCAACGAAGAGTAGCCCCCGTTCACGACAACTAGAGAAAGCCCGCGCGCAGCAATGAAGACCCAGTGCAGCCAAAGATAAATAAATAAATTATAAAAAACAAATAGATTAGAGCAAAAAAAAAATAGTTTACGGATTTGTTTCAGGACTAAAAGAGCATACTAAAAAAATTTGCAAGTAATGCAATTTCATGCCTGTATCATTAAAAATTCTGCAGATGTCAAATGAAAATATTTTTATTTTCATCATCTAACAAGCAAAACTTTCATTATTTTAGTAGAGAAAAAAATCTGAACTTTTACTTCAACTTAAAATAGGAAAAAGTAGCTTTTGTTATACTTGTTCACACTGTATATGAACAAATTGGATAAGTCTTTTCTCAGAGCATAAGGAAAGGGATAAAATATATACCCACTGGGGCTTCCCCAGTGGCACAGTGGTTAAGAATCCACCTGCCAATGCAGTGGACACGGGTTCGAGCCCTGGTCCGGGAAGATCCCACATGCTTCGGAGCAACTAAGCCTGTGCGTCACAACTACTGAGCCTGCGCTCTAGAGCCCACGAGCCACAACTACTGAGCCCACGAGCCACAACTACTGAAGCCCATGTGCCTAGAGTCCATGCTCTGCAACAAGAGAAGCCACCGCAATGAGAAGCCTGCGCACTTCAACGAAGAGTAGCTCCCGCTTGCCACAACTAGAGAAAGCCCGTGTGCAGCAACGAAGACCCAATGCAGCCAAAAAATTAAAAAAAAAAAAAATATATATATATATACACACATGCCCACCAAGTTCACTGATGTGACTGAGGTGCTGTTTCACAAGACAGCAGCCCTGGAACTGGCTTTTTCCCCTTTGTTATTAAGCAAGTTACCTAAAATATTAAATGCTGGCCTTCATGTGGACTTACATATTTTTGTTTTTGTCTTAACGATCATTTTGAGTTAACCAATTTAATAGGTACCTAAAAAGATGCCTGGCATCACAAATCCAAGCAGTGTTTTTGATTTCAGTGATGGTGACATACACCAAGACGTCCCTTTTAATTTACCATGTGGAAGAACACAGTACCAAGAATAACATTCTGTCACCACTAGGAACCAATTCCAAAACAAAAACAAAAAGTCTACAAGGCCCTTCTTGCAGTATCTACTTCAAGCACATGTACCATTTTAGAATTTTAAAAGCTGTTTCTTCTGGACTTTTCCACCATGAGCTAGCCAGCTCAGGGGATGTCACCATTGTGCCAGCCAGGCCAGGCCCTGTGGGCCACAGGTGGTGTCCCTCACCATCGCAGCCATGTGCAATCACATGCTCTTTGTCAAGCAGAGCAGCATGGCTGAAACAAGGCATGTGGAGACAAAAGACCTGGGGGAGCGGGGAGTCCCCAAAATGCACCAAAGCGGGTCAAAAATGTCCTTATTGCAAATTTAAGACAATAGACTATCCTTAATAGACAGTAGAAACAAAAACGAGAATAGCCAATTAAAACATTCAACATTAGGAATTTCCATAACACAAACAATAAATAAAAAGAGAATCTCATTCTCAAAACATTAACCAGTTAAGGAAAAGCAATTTGAGTGAGAGATGCCTAAAACTCAGGCCACCAGGGAATAACAGGAAAAAGCCTACTCTCTCACCCCAAAGAAGGCTCTATGAGTCTTAATTTTCCCCAGAGCTTTATAATTGATGCCTTTTATAAAGGACCCTCATGTACTAAAATAATCCAAAGTATTATTGTATCACCTAAGCCAAATACAGAAAAGTGATGTTCAATTTTATATACATTTAAAACCACATCTGTCATCTTTTTCCCTAAGATAACAGTAATATGCATATACTATTAATAAAATACTTCTTTTAGCTCTAAAACATGCTTTAGAGCTAATAAAAAGTATCGTAATCTATACTATTTCATGTATAGGGTGATTCTCTACTATCCAAAACTCAGTTAACCCAAATATTTCAGTGGTTCTAATTAAATAAGCATTTACTATATATGTTTTACTTGCCTTATTCCTCCATTTTCTCCTCATGAAAAACACTGCTATACTTCCCATCCTGAATCCAACTCCAGGCTATAATGTATGGTTTATTTACCATGTTTGTGTCAAAATAGACACTACATTAAAACACAATTTAGCACAGTAAGACTAGCTATCTGACACTTGTGAGATTAAGATATACTAACTTTCTCTTTCAACACCTAACTTTTAAAGACTTATCAAAAATATTATCCATTATGAGTGAAAATTCATTTAACACATAACTGTTCTCTTAAATAGACTGCTATAACTATGAAAGGGCACTTTTTTTTTTTTTTTGCTGTACGTGGGCCTCTCACTGTTGTGGCCTCTCCCGTTGCAGAGCACAGGCTCCAGATGCACAGGCTCAGCGATCATGGCTCACAGGCCCAGCCGCTCCGCGGCATGTGGGATCTTCCCGGACCGGGGCACGAACCCGTGTCCCCTGCATCGGCAGGCGGACTCTCAACCACTGCGCCACCAGGGAAGCCCAAAAGGGCACGTTTTAATGACATAGCAAAGCTGAAGCTGTAAGACTGCCATAGCTACATGAGCTCAGAATCATCATTTTTAGCATAATGCCATTCACAACACCAGTTCTTAGTGAACATTTATCAATGTGGCAAGAGACCAGAGAAACTTTCAAGACTGCTTTCAAGGAAGCTAAAAAGAAGAATGTGGATTCACAGTGAGATAACAAACGGGTGGTGGAAGGCCACATCTCTCATCTGGTGTTCTTGAATTTGGTCCTTTTGATGCCTTTTGCATTCTACAAATGAGTGAATATTTTAAAACTTTTTACAAAAAAATTCTAATATATATAGTTTTTTATGAAACCTTTCTAAAATGCTTTCACTGGCTTTTATATTTTGCAATGTGAGAAACACAAGAGAAATTAAGGTTTATTTAGCATCACCTTAATGCATGACTAGGATCCCCACCATAAATGCACTGCTAATATTTACCTTTTGTTAACACATCTTAAATATATAAAAATCACATAAGGTTGAGAACATTCTTTCTCAGTATAAGCATTATTTTGTAACTAAAAATTAATTCAAGAGATCAAAATCAAATATTAACCTCTACGTCCAAACAACAAAATGACTTGCAAGTGTTTAATTGACACATTTACAAAACAGGTAATCATTACCAAAAAACATTCATATCATAAAAGAGAAGAAACAATGAGGTCTGTTGCAAGATTCAACTTGTTAACTGATATACTTCCCTTATTTATAAGCTGCCAGTATTAGCTTTTGAGAAATAACCGTTTTGCCTTCTCTGTGGCAGTCTCTGTAATAGGGCTCTAATCTCTCTTATACCTGGATGTACTACAGCGATTGGAGAAGTCGAACACTCAATTTCCCAGCCTCCCTTGAAGGTAGAAACAGCCATGTGACTGAGATTTAGCCAATGAGATGTAAGCACCACCCCTTCCCTGGGTCTTGTTTTTCCTGCCTGCAGCAGGCATTGTGACATCATGAGGCAACAGTCATGAGGAAAAGGCCAAGAAAATAGCACAGGTGTTGATCCTGACATTACTGAGCCTCTGAACATCAGAGCTGCTGCTTTCTAAGAGAGACAAGCTCCTCCTTAAAGTATCTTAAACTGCAGCTAAAAGCAGTTCTACTTGACAGTCTGAAAAATGAATACCAAACCCAAGCACGTAACTTGATGACTTTCATTCTAATTAAACAAACTTATTTGCATTCTGCCTCACTCTTACCAAATATCTAGGCAAAACGGTTCTCTTTAGTGCAGCTTCAAGTAAATGAAAATATTTTGTTCTATTAATAATACTTCTCCTGCCTTTCCTCAAAATATATGTACATACACCCCTCTCCTTTGCTAGAGTAATTGCTTTTAATCTTACTAGCTCAGCAAAAAGAATTCTCTCAGTGCAGGGAATTGCCTTCACTTGAATCAACGAGAATATTAACTCTGAGGCTCAAAATGGCACTTTTCATAATAATTAATACAAGTATCTCATCTCCAGCTTCATAGAAAACCTGAATTCCAATAAACCTGGAGGCAAGGAATAGTTCTACGTGGAAGATTCTTTTCCCTCCACTGACTCATAAAATTGAAACTAATAAGTTTCAAAATATGAGGCAGAGTTCTGAACTAGACCGAACTGAAAGCTCTGGTAAGTCAGTGAGATCACTTCTGGACTTCTTAGAAGATGTAGCACTCTTCTGATGCTGAGGTCGTCGTTCACGCCTGACATCCTGCTACGTTACCCGAAACCCTGACAAATCCACTCTCTTTCCTTGACCCTATTTACAGAGGAAATCGCATCCTGGACGGGACAACACTTTGTCAATATACTACAGCGCACAGTGTCCTGTGCGAGGGCCGGTCAAAGGGCCCGTTCTGTCTGGCTCCACATAACCACCATCCTATTGCTGGCGCCTCTCCACGTTCTATGCTCGGACATATTAAAATTCTTTCGTTTCCTTAAAGGAGCCAAAGTCTCCCTCACCTCCAGGCTTTCACATGCTGTTTTCTCTGCCTGGAACACTTTTTGTTTCTTGGCTACTTCCTCCTATCCTGGGGTCCCAGCTTAAATGGCGCTCCTGGAGGACCTGGATAGAGTCAGCCTCACCTGCTGGGCGCTGCCTGAGCACCTAGTCCATGCCCTACCGCGACGGCCTCATGTTCTCTGCCTGTCTCCCTGGTAAACTGTGGGCTGCGTAGGGGAGTTCCCTGGTGGTCTTGGGCTACGAGTAGGCACTATCATTGTTGTGGCCCAGGTTCAGTACCTGGTTGGGGAACTAAGACCCCACCAGCCACGTGGAACGGCCAAAATTTAAAAATTGTGGGCTGTGTGAAGGCAGGAGGCCACGTGTGGCTCAGTCCTGGCTACATTGTCAGCACCTAGCACTGCACCTGCCACACAGTACATGTCTAATACATATTTGTTTATGAGACGAATGACTTAATCCTGCAATGTGAAAGTCAGTTTGGAAGCAAGGGAAAGACTGGTTGGTGGCAAAGACCAAAAATATAAAATCCTTCAAAAAGTCCCAAAGTATTAGATTGGGTGATATGCAACTGTCAACATTTGACCATTTTCTGCCTCTAAGAAGAGCATTTTCAAATTCTTCAATCTAAAAATAAAGCCTGAACTACAGCAGGCAGAGGGTAAAAACAACAGTGATTTCAAAGGATAGAGTCTTAGATTCTTGCAACCAATTAATTGTGGATAAATGAGGAAGAACAATAATTCAAAGGGTACTGAGGTGTGAGGACAGAATAGGGGGCAAACAGTGGTGTTGCGAAGAGAAAAAATCAGGAGTTTTCGCTGAGTTTGGGAAATAAGGAGAGAATTAGTTTAGATAAGAAGAATTTTCAGTAACACATCCAGGGTTTTTTAATCTGTAGCCAGAAAATTCACAGAATTTGAGGTTAAAGAGACTGTGGAAATCATCTCATCTGATTCCTTCATTTTGTAGCCTTGTTTGGTTATGTGATCAAGGTCAATGACTTGGTTACTAGCAGAACCAAGGCTACACAGCCCCGGGCTCTTGGTATCCAGGCCAACTCCACTGCCACTGCAGCCACCAACACCACTTCTTTTATTAAGAATACAAACACAAGGGCTTCCCTGGTGGCGCAGTGGTTGAGAGTCTGCCTGCCGATGCAGGGGACGCGGGTTCGTGCCCCGGTCCGGGAAGATCCCACATGCCGTGGAGTGGCTAGGCCCGTGAGCCATGGCCACTGAGCCTGCGCGTCCGGAGCCTGTGCTCTGCAACGGGAGAGGCCACAGCAGTGAGGGGCCCGCGTACCGCAAAAATAAAATAAAATAAAATAAAAACCAAAAAAAAGAATACAAACACAAGCTACTGCTCACAGCCCATGTGGATAAGAAGAAATGCGATAACTTCAATATCTATTTTATTGGAAGATTTCTCAGACCCTCAAGTTATGTAATATGGATAAACTCACAAAAGATTCTTACTGAGGTAAGTAGAATTATATTCTTCACATAATTTTAAAATGCTTCCCACACACAAAACTCTTTTTTCCATCACTGCTATTCACTAGATCTAACAGAATTACAGCAAAATTCACAGCTGGAAAAATCTAAAAAACCCAAAAATTCTTAACAGAGGCCCCAGGTTTTAGTCCCATCCCTGCCACTGACTGTGTGCCCTTGGGCAAGTTAATTCACTTCTCTGGGCCTCCGACTTCCTGGTGTAAAATCAGGTAAACTAGAGCACCACTAAGTACACTCTAGCTCTAAAAATTACAACTGCAATCAAATGAATGTTTCAAAATATTTTTATGTAAATTAAAAAAATAAAGAGTACCCAAAATATCACTATTAGTTAGTCAAACTCTGGTAATAAAAGCCTTGTGCCTTTTGCTTAAGTTGCCTTGGAAAGCTATCTGCTCCACAAAAATGGTACAAACAACCTAAAACGTTCACTAATGGAAGACTGGTTAAATAACCCATGGCTCATCCAACAACGGGATGTTATAAGACTACTAAAAAGAATGTGGTAGATAAGTGTGTTAACCTGAAAATCGAAGATATATTAATGTTTAAAAGTAAGCTATAGAAGAGTATATATGGTAAGCTTCCATTTCTGTAAAACAAAAAGGGATATAAAAGAACCTGCATAGGCTTATATATGACTAGAAAATTACCGGAAGGACAAACAAGCACCCATGAGAGTGGAAGGGTGCTTCATCTGTGGAAGGGTGCAGGGCCTGGGTAAGAAAGAGGCTCACTTGGAATTGTACAACCTTCTGTACTGTTTGATTCTCTTTTGAACTTGGAGTGTGGACTGATTTTTTTTCTTACGTTACAATTAAAAGCCATGACTAAATGCTGGATAACTTTGTATGAATATTTTAAAGTGCCGTGGGTCAAGAACCACCAGAGGCTTCTCCATTATTCCATTTAAACAAAACTTATGTGTCTTGCAAGATTTTTAAAATTCTCGTTAATGGAAAACAAATATATGAATATAAAATCTAACTGAATGTGTTACTGGTTTTGATTAAAACACAGAAATATAATTTTTAAAGTCAAAAAAAGTTAAAAGCCATTTGGAGCTATTTTAGATTACACAAATTATTGCAAATATAGGGCACCCTTTTATTTTTATTTTTCACCTTTTTATTCTTTAAGGTTGAAAAAGTGACAGTGGCATTTAGGCTGGGAGAGACAGAGCCACTGTTTCCCTCCTGACTTATCCATTTACCTTCAGTTGTCAGCTCAGATCGAGAGGGAAAGGCTGGCAGACTCCAGTGACAGGTCAAGGCGAGTTATGAAACATGAGGAAGAGTCATCCCACAGAGCAGGGAGATGCCCCTGGGAAAACTGAAAGCAGTCAGCTGAAAAAAATCACTGGGGACAGAGACGGAAAACAAGACCCAGAAGGGCTGGCGTTCACAGGAAACAACAAATCATCTATTTACATACTCATGATTCTAGCCCAGATACCACTAACCAGCCCGAATTCAATATAATAGCACTCCAGTTTTTATAGCATAAAATCAACTTAATTTCCCACAGTTGCAATTATATCTAAACAAGAGGTAGCCACAGTAGGCAAATGAATCCTCTAAAAGTGGACACACAGGTTTACACGTGCCTAAAATATACCCTACATTTATTTCCATCTCAGGCACAGAAAGTAAAAAGCAGATACAAGCATTAAAGATCAGAGGCAGTCTTTTGTGACTGCAAACGTTTCCACCATGAAGCTTGGAAAACTTAATTTGTGGTTCATTTCCTACCTCTCCACAGCCATTACGATGTTTTATTTCAGAAATGTTTAGAACGTGGAAATCTTTTAGCATACCAAACCAGCCTAGTCCAATCTCAATGAGGAACTACGTAATGAAAACCTCCAGAAACCCTCTCATTTCATCTCCTTCTTTAAAGGAAAGAGAACTGTTTGTCTTAATTTACCTGTGTCCTATTTCCAAAATCATGTGAAATAAAATGTAATTGAACAGGTGTTGATTTTTCCAGATTTGGCTGGTGTCAGAGCAAAGAGCTGGGCGCACCCAGGCAACAGTTCTGCTTTCAACAAACAAACCGAGCACACATCAGCTTGCAGACAGTAAAAATACCATACACATGTGCTGAAACATAAGAGAAAACCGCTTATTTTTACAAATTATGCCTCGTTCTCTCATTAGAGCTTTCTTTCGCCAGTTATCTATCCCCTTAGAAAATTTCTGATAAACACCTGCAAGTTAATCAAGACGCCCCCCGTGTAACGGTAAAGAGAGATCTGCGCAAGACAAACCTGTGTGGAAAATGACAGTACTTTTCCTAAACCCTGAAGGGAGTCGAAGATTTCGAAGCAATCCTTTGGCAGTGAGTCGAACGTGAATGGTGGACAGGGAGAACTTGGGAGACAACAACATGTCTTCAGAGCAGGTGGAAAGACTTCACAGAAGAACCAGCTCCGTGGATTCTCACATACTGTCTTTTTAAACTCAGCACCCTTCTTCGAGGCCAAGAAATACAGCGAGAGGAAACATGCCTACATGCCAGACGTCACTCCACCGTACATGCACAAAAGAAAAACCCCAGAGCTATCCAAGTGCTTCTGGCTTCCGTCTCTACTCCCAGATGTTGCCAAAACAACGCTCTTCCTCTGAATAAAATCTCCTCCTAGCAGACCCAGCAGTCAGCAGCCTCTGAATGACATCACACCAAACATGCTTATGGGCTTATTATGGTTTTCATCAGAGATGGTGAAGGGGAGGAGAAAGTGGGTGGTCTTAGGCACTTTATATAACAACCAATAATGTCACAGGTTCTGTAATGAGTTGGAGGATCCTTAAGGGGAAATAACTACTTCGAGGAGTGCCTAATATTTATTTAGTAATTATAAAAAATTAAGACTTCATTAAAGTAATCTGTGTTCTGATGTTTTTAATTGTAATTATATTCACACTACTAGTGTGAATATGCCCAGTAGCACTGGGCATTTTTTTCAGATATTTTACATGTAAACCTATATATAAACCTGAGACCCTGGACAAAAAAATTTTAATGGCTTCAAGCAAGAAATGTTCTCAATTACAATTTTAAATTAAATTCCTACTGTAACACCTGGAACTAACATAGTGTTGTAGGTCAATTATACTTCAAAAAAATGTTTTTACTATAATATACTAATGACGGGTTGATAAAAGGTTAAAATTCAACTCTAACACTCATATCCTGAGGACTTCACTAAGAGTCAGCAATAAAGGGTTAATGCAATTTCTCTACCAGAGGTAACAATAGTTGCAGAGGAATAAAAATTAGTGAGTATTCTAAGGACTCCAATTATTGCTTGACTAATTATACAAAATCAGGTGACCTCTCGAGATAGTGATGTTTTGAGACTAGGAACATCAGGAAGGTGTGATTATTGTTTATCAGTAAGAACTGAGATCTGGTAAATGTTTGAATAGAGTCCTTTGTTAAAGCACATTAAAATATGGTGGCAAAAAAACCAAAAGAGGTTGAAAAGATAAAGGCATGGACATAAGAAAACTGCACCTGCAAAATGCTCACTTAAGTAAAGCTAATATTATTAAACCAGGAAGAGTCCAACTCTTTTAATTTTAAAAAGCACAAGAAAACAATGTGTGAAAAATGATCGATGTGTGTTTCCAAGATTTCCAAGACTCAGTAACAGAAATAAATGTAGTTAACTGTTAACCATAAATGACTATTAAGTGCTATGAGAATGTGCAGGAAGCAGTTACTCTTCAAGAAATTCTGTAGAGCATTTAGGGTGTGAAGAGGGAAGGAGACAGGCAGGAAAGGAAATTTTGAGTAATTCCTTCTCCCTTTTCACTCGCCCCACAGCCTGCCACTTCAGAGGTTGTCGAGAGACCAACCCAACAACCTGCCGGGGGTTAGGTGCGGGAAAATTACAACCTGTTCCTGCACAGACAAGGCGTCTTGTAAACATTGCACCCACGGCCATGCAAGCACAAATAATCAAGGAATTGAAGTCTAGAAAAGCTACATTTAGGTGGTGCCTTTTCACTCTATCACAATTTGTTATTATTAAACTGCAACCTTTTTCCTGGATTCCGCAAATTAATTTGCCATAAAGCACCTCTCCTCCCAGCCCGCACCAAGAAAAGAAAAAAAGCTTGTAAAAACTAAGATAAACACAACACTGTAAAACAACTATACCCCCATAAAAAGTTTTTAAAAAACTAAGATACAAATCAGCATTAAAGGGCTTCCCTGGTGGCGCAGTGGTTGAGAGTCCGCCTGCTGATGCAGGGGACACGGGTTCGTGCCCCGCTCCGGGAAGATCCCACATGCCGCGGAGCGGCTGGGCCCGTGAGCCATGGCCGCTGAGCCTGCGCGTCTGGAGCCTGTGCTCCGCAACGGGAGAGGCCACAACAGTGAGAGGCCCGCTTACCGCAAAAACAAACAAACAAAAAACAGCATTAAAATTATAAACAGAAGACTGAACACTGATATTATTAAAGATAGGACACCACCCCCATAGGATGTTTTCTGTTTTGTTTAGTTAAGTTTTTTTGTTTGTTTAGTTTTGTTAGTTAAGTAACAGTAAACTCTAACGTATCCTGGTTAACGGGGAAATCCTTTAGCCTAGACTACCCAAAAGAAGAAATTAGCAACATGCCACCAATTTTTCATACTCATTAGAAAGTCTACTTGAACTACCCTACGCTACACCACAGAGTTAACAGTAATGTTGCTAACGATCTTTGTAAACAGCACAGCAAGGCTCCCTGCTTCTCCCTGTGAGTGACCCTACGTGGCCCTGTGTGGCTGTGGCCTGCAGTGTCTCCCATCCTCTGGGGAACTCTTCCTTCAAAGGCAAAAAACAAAGAAAAAAAAAAAAAACAAAAACCAGCACAGCAAGGAACTACAAGAATAAAGAGAAGCAGTGCCAATCAGAAGGAAAAGTCAAAAGTCAGAGGAGTAGTTCTTGTTTGTACAGCAAAGTGTACACACACACACACACACACACACACACACACACACACACACGGAAAAAGATGTTTGAGATGAATGACTAAGAACAGCTCAAGCTGGGTTTCCATTCTTTCCCAAACACAGTCTGCCCCCTGGTGGCAGTTGAGTACAAGTGCACCAAAGCAAAAGGGGCCTTAACAGCCAACTCATACAATATACTACATACCAAGCACACTCCTAAACACTTTATATGTATGCACTCTTTTAAATAATCGAAAAAGAAATTATTGTATAGTTCCAATTACTTTTATAATATATATACTTTAGGGGCTTGGGGAAGCACAGATTTTAAAACTGGCTCAAAACATTTCCTTGATTACTTATTTGATCAGCTGTTACCACTTGTGTGCACACTGTGGTTTCTTTAGTTATACTAAATATAGAGGTACCCAGGGCTTCCCTGGTGGCGCAGTGGTTGAGAGTCCGCCTGCCGATGCAGGGGACACGGGTTCGTGCCCCGGTCCGGGAAGATCCCACATGCCGTGAGCCATGGCCGCTGAGCCTGCACGTCCGGAGCCTGTGCTCCGTAACGGGTGAGGCCACAACAGTGAGAGGCCCGCGTACCACAAAAAAAAAAAAAAAAAAGAGAGAGACCAATATTTCCATAATGTCCTCTTCCTTAGTAGGGAAAAGAATGTCTAAGCTATATCGTGAATGACTGTCCAAAAATTCACATAAAGCAATTAGAAAAAATGTCAACCTCCACCCACCCTTAAGATTATAAGTTTTTCAAGATCAGTGGCACTGCCTTTTATTTCTTTGATCTCCCAAAATAAGAGCAGTAATGTTTTATCCATGTACAATGTTTGTTTTTAAAAACTAAGGAAAAAAACATGTTCAGTGTATAATTTTTTAAAAAATAAAAGTTAAATTAGGGGCTTCCTTGGTGGCACAGTGGTTAAGAATCCGCCTGCCAATGCAGGGGACACGGGTTCGACCCCTGGCCTGGAAGATCCCACATGTCACAGAGCAACTAAGCCCGTGCGCCACAACTACTGAGCCCGTGTGCCACAACTACGGAAACCCACGTGCCTAGAGCCCGTGCTCCACAACGAGAAGCCACCACAATGAGAAGCCCGCACAGCGCAACGAAGAGTAGCCCCTGCTCGCCGCAACTAGAGAAAGCCCACACATAGCAACGAGGACCCAACACAGCCAAAAATAAAAACAAACTTAAAAGATTATTTTAAAAAAAGTTAAATTATCTGTACATCACAGTGCTCTGTAACCAGTTTCCTTAAACTTAACAATTTCACATTTATCTTTCCATGGCATTAAATAATCCTCTATGTTGTTATTTTAATGTTATTTAATTTAACATTTAATTCATTAAATTCATTAAATTTAATTCATTTAATTAACATTTAATTCATTAAAATGTCGGTGATAAAATGATAGTCCTTGTTCCAACAAGATTTACTGAACAATCCATACTTTTCCCTGATTTGAACACTAAATTTAACACATGCCAAAATAGCATTTGCGACATTTAATTCATTAAAATGTCGGTGAACATAAACAACACCTGTTGTTTAAACCATTCATACTGTTTCCAATTTTCCCCCTTCTAAACATTTCTGAAAAGCAATAAATAAGTCAATCAACTATTTTCCTAGAATCAATTCTGAAAAATGGAATTCCAGGGTAGAAGGTTTTTGTTATATGTCACCAAAGTGTCTCTGTCCAGAAAGGCTGTAGTAATTTATACCCCTTCAGTGGCATGTACAAGGCACCTGGTCCTCACACATTCACCAATAGTGGGTATTACTCTTAAAAACAGACAAGAACTGACAGCACATCATTTTAATTGATGTTCGCAAACTTTTTTCATGTTTCTTAGTCCCTCATATTTCTTTTTTGTGTCTAATTTTTTTCTTTTCCCTTTTAATGAAGTACAGTTGATTTGCAATGTTATGTTAGTTTCAAGTGTACAAAATATGATTTCATATTTTATAAACTCCATTTTAAATTATTATAAAATATTGGCTATACTCCCTGTGCTGTACGTTAATTACATCCTTGTATCTTATTTTATACCTAAGAGTTTGTACCTCTTACTCCCCTTCTACGATATTGTCCCTCTTCCCTGTCCTCTCCCCACTGGTAACCACTAGTTTGTTATCTGTGAGTCTGTTTCTGTTTTGTTATATTCATTCATTCTATCTTTTAGATTCCACAGTATTTGTCTTTTTTGGATTCGATACAAGCATAACCTCATTTTATTGCGCTTCATAGATACTGTATTTTTACAAATTGAAGGTTGTGGCAACCTTGTGTTGAGCAAGTCTATGTCACCATTTTTCCAACAGCATTTGCTCACTTCATGTGTCTATGTCACATTTTGGTAATTCTTGCAATATTTCAAACGTTTTCATTATTATTATATTTGTTATGGTGACTGGTGATCTTTGCTGTTACTACTGTAATTGTTTTTTGTTTTGTATTTTTAAATTAAGATATGTACCTTTTTTAGACATAATGCTACTATTGCACAGTTAACAGACTACATTATAGTGTAAACATAACTTTTATATGTACTGGGAGGCCAAAAATTCATGTGACTCGCTTTACTGTGGTGGTCTGGAACTGAATCCACAGTATCTCTGACGTATGCCTGTATTTGTCTATATTGTGAAATGATCACAACAAGTCTAGTTATAGTTAATTAACATCTATCACCATGCTTAGAATGTTTTTGACAAACAGGAGGTCTAAAACTTTTGTTGTCATAACTAGTTACCCATTCTTTCATTGTGACATTCGTGGAAAGGCCTTTTCTATACAAGTGTATACTCTCAGTGCTCTTATCATTCTAATTTTTGTTTAAAACTTCAGTCTGGGGCTTCCCTGGTGGCGCAGTGGTTGGGAGTCCGCCTGCCAATGCAGGGGACACGGGTTCGTGCCCCGGTCCAGGAAGATCCCACATGCCGCAGAGCGGCTGGGCCCGTGAGCCATGGCCGCTGAGCCTGCGCGTCCAGAGCCTGTGCTTCACAACGGGAGAGGCCACAACAGTGAGAGGCCTGCGTACCGCAAAAAACAAACAAACAAACAAAACTTCAGTCTGGAATATATTTGCATGTAGTATATGAAGTAGGGCTCTAGCTCCTGATAAAATGATAGTCCTTGTTCCAACAAGATTTACTGAACAATCCATACTTTTCCCTGATTTGAACACTAAATTTAACACATGCCAAAATAGCATTTGCTCTTTAAGTGTGAGAGGAGAGTTATAATCATAAACCAATACAGAAAGACAGCCTCGGGCTTCCCTGGTGGCGCAGTGGTTAAGAGTCCGCCTGCCGATGCAGGGGACGCGGGTTTGAGCCCCGGTCCGGGAGGATCCCACGTGCCGCGGAGCGGCTGGGCCCGTGAGCCATGGCCGCTGAGCCTGCGCGTCCGGAGCCCGTGCTCCGCAACAGGAGAGGCAGCAGCAGTGAGAGGCCCGCGTACAGAAAAAAAAAAAAAAAAAAAAAGAAAGAAAGACTGCCTCATCCCTACTCTCACCGGAGAAAGCGCTGGTCACACCGATATTACCTCTTCAGAGCAGGTGTGCAAGTCTCAACCATCTCCCAACACTTGGAAGAGGGGGTACAGAAAGCAACCCTATCCTCCTGTGCTGGATTTAGTGGTGGGGATGGAAGGTGCAGTGCATTTCCTACTTTCCAGGGCAGACATCACGGCACCTGAGACTGATGATCTTGTGTAAAAGAACCAAGGGGCAGGATAAGTACAACTCTGGTGCTCTGGTATTCCTAAGAGCTTTCATGTGTGGTAGAACCATGGCAATAATAGTAATGGTATGTGTGGCATCTTCCTTATAAACAGTAAACCAAGTTTTATTTAGAGCCAATGTTGGCTAGACTCTTACAGCACCATAATATTTAAATAAATTACAACAGCTAGACCCCATGAGGATGGTTCTTGACTTTCACAGGTTTTTCCTGCTTGAAGGATTTAAAATAATTCAACCTCCTGGAATAGAGCTCTAAAAGTACAGCCACTAGAACCATAAGAACAATGAAAAGGATTATCCTCGTCACTGTCCCTAGTAGCAGAGGCACCTATCATCTGAGAGTTTTTTATATAACAACTCTGTGACGTCAAAATTACTTCTATACTGGGATTTTTTTCCCAAAATATTCTCACGTTTCCAAATGAGAAATTTGAAGCTTTGGAGAGGCTTAGCAACTAGCCCAAGGTCAGGACACAAGTGGAATGCGGCAATCCCAAGATTTCAACCAATAGTCAATGCCTGAAAAGTTCATTCTCTTTCTGTTCCTCTTCATTGTCTTACGAGATAATGGAACTGTCTTTGAAATTACTGATTAAAGGTTAAAACTAAAATAATGATACAGAATTTTCAACTATTAAACTAGCCAAATTACAAAAAAATAATAATACCCAACGTCGACCAGAGTATGGTGATGCCAGCACTCTTTTACGTTGTCAGTCATTGTATAAATGGATGTGAAGCTTTTGGAAGGCAACTTGGTTGACTGAAGTGGCTATAAATATGCATATGTTTTGATTTGTTTATACTACTTTTAAGAATCTATCACAAAAAAACTTCCCTAAACTTTGAAGGTGATAACTGTAAAGATGTTCGTCAGAGAATCACCCCGAATATTAGAGTAGTTAAATGCCGCTGCATATGCTAAATGTCATAGTCATTAAAGAGGATTTCTTATGTTAAGTGACAACAGGATATAAAGTTATCTGAATTTTATTTAAAATCACAAATTTAAAAAAACTAAAGGGTGATTTCTAAACCTCTACATGTTAAACTTTTTAGAACTTAGCAAATCGCTAAAAAGTGATTATTGCACTCTAGTGAAAACATATGAATTTGGTCCACTTTAATCTCCACCAGTTTGTTGCTTAAACAAACAAAAAAAACCTATCTGAAAGCCATAAAATTTAATGCTCAGAGGAACATGTCTGTATGTGGAGGCAATGTCTTCTGTACGATCTAAAGGATGACTGTTGCAAGCAGAATATAAAGAAAGCCAAGGTGCTTTGCAGTCATAGGCTATCAGAGCGGGAAGAAGCCTTAGTGATCAATCATTGCAACTACACAGAAAAGAAAGCTAATACTAAGAGGTTACATGACCCACAAAGTCATTGGCTGCTTGGACACCACTTCTCAGCATCCGAGCTGTTCCTCCAACGGGCAACACACTGTGACTTTTCCTCGGCAGGCTCGTCATAACACTACGTTAGTCTTAAGTAATGATAACTAACCATCAGCTAGACGTTTATGATTTTTGGAAAATACATGTTCATACCCCGCAATCTAGATTAAATCACTATGCTGACCCCCTTAAAATACATCGTTTTCCACTGCAATTATTAGAGCATTGATTACTCAGGGTGAATTGAAGGGAGGCATTCTCAAACTCTGTCATATGCCCCATTTCTACTCCATGGTTAGAGGCTTTGCCAAGCAAAACCACTGCGTGATTCATACTGCTCATTTCTTTTCTCAATCAGTTGCTAATCTGCCATTCTGGTAACCTGACCTATCAAGGGTCACTGATATGTTGAGGGTCAGTGGTAGGCTTTGGAAACAAGATATCATGTCAGTCCCACAATGTGCCAAAGGAAAACACCTAATGCTAGTAGTTTTCCCGTGTGTAGAAAGAAGATATATATTGGAGATTATTTGTACTATGCCTGTGAAAACAAATATCCTTTACAATATTTCATATAATCATAGACTTGAGACATGAATTAAGACTGCCTTTCCAAGTTTCATAAAACAGGCATATTAGACTTATTTAACCAGCCCCTTTACTGTGACCAATATCCATGGCAGCTTCCAAAACACAGAAATGTCACACACAAATACTTCCCCCCAAAACTGCAAAACTTGTATTTTGAAAACTACAAAAAAATTGTTACAAGAAATTAAAGGAGACCTAACTAAAAAGGAAGCCATCCTATACTCATGCATCAAAATACTTCATATTGTAAAGATGGCAATACTCCAGAAACTCATCTACAGATTCAATGCAATTTCTATCAAAGTTCTAGCTGACTTTTCTATGGAAATTGACAAGTTGACCCTAAAGTTCATATGGAAATTCAAGGGACTCAGAATAGCCAAAACAATCTTGAAAAAAAAGGACAAGTTAGAGGACTCACACTTCCTGATTTTAGAACTTATTACACCACAGTAATCAAAACAATGTGGCATTGACACATAGATCCATGAAAAGAGGGTCCAGAAACATAGCCTCACATTTACAGCCAACTGTTTTTAACAAAGGTGACGAGACATTCCAATGGAAGAAAGAATAGTGTTTTCAACAAATGGTACTGGGACAGCAGGAAATCTACATGCAGAAGAATTAAATTGGATCCCCTACTTCATAACAAATGCAAAAATTAACTCAAAAATGGATCAAAGACCCAAGTGTAAGAGCTAAAAGTATAAAACTCTTAGAAGAAAACATAGGCATAAGTCTTTATGACCTTGTATCTAAGCAATGGCTTCTTAGATATAATGCCAAATAGATACACAACATAAGAAAAAAATAGATAAACTGGATCTCATGAAAATTAAAAATATGCCTTAAAGGGTACTATCAAAAAGTGAAAAGACAGCCTACAGAATGGGAGAAAATTATTTGCAAATCATATCTGATAAGGGCCTAATATTCAGAATATATAAAGAACTCCTATAATTCAACAATAATACAAATTATTTTAAAATAGGCAAAGGATTTGAATAAATGTTTCCCCAAAGAAGGTATACAAATGGCCAATAAGCTTCTGAAAGGTGCGCAACATCTGATGAGCCATCAGAGAAATACAAACTGAAACCACAATGAGATACCACTTCATACCCATTAGAATGGCTATAATAAAAAAGGCAGACAAAAGCAAGTGTTGACAAGAATGTGGAGAAACTAGACCCCTCATACATTGCTGGTGGAAATGTAAAATGGTGCAGCCACTTTGGAAAACACTCTAGAAGTTTCTCAGTTAAACACAGAATTATCATATCATCTAGCTTTCAGATAAAGGTTACCTGATTTTCTAACATACAGTCGTTTATAGCATACTAGCTATCCTTTTCTCCTAAATATTAGGATGAGCTGGAAATTTAAAATGAAAGAAAATGAAAATCTCAGTGTGCAGAATAGTTCTTTTGGCTTTTAAAATTAGTTTGGTAAACATACATGTTCAAACTCAGGCTCTTGCGAACCTTTAGAATTTAAATCGCTCTGCGTGGCTGGGCCCTCTCTAGCTTTAAGAGCCTATAATAGGTCACACTTCCCTGCCTTATTAAGCTAAGGAAACCAAACATGTCTTGGGAGCCTCAAAGATATTAGTTATTCCATATTTAAGGTTACCCACCCCATTTTCTTTAATTACTATCTATATACAGGGGGTCACAAATTTATACTTCCTGCCCAGGCTTCCCTCACTAGATCATAGCCTTTAACCAGGCCTCTCACTGGAACAAGTAACCCTCTTTGTGATTTTATATTTTTTTGTGCAGTCCTTTGACTTTTCTGTAAGCTTTCTGAGACAAGGTCCTTGATCGTTTTGGGCAAACCTTTATATCCTTAGCAGCCAACACCGTCACGATGCACGATAATCTGTAGTCAGTGTGTTATAATAATACCCTTCTCCCCTTTGATCTGCTGTTCTAATCCTCGGTGGACTTAGAAGCCATACAACTGTCCTATAACTGCATACTAAAGAAGAGAATTCAAGTAGTGGATGGGGACCTAATCAGCTATAGAGAAAAGACAGAAACTTCTATATTTTAATGAATCTTCTATGGCTTCTCAAGAGACAAAGCTTTTTGATTTCCAGTTGACGTTCAAAGGTTCAGTGAGTGAGGCTGCAGGCTGTCTTAGAGATGGATGTGACTTTGTTCAATAGAAGTATAAAAAAGAAAAGAAAAATGTTAAATGGCTGAACTATTAAAGGTGTTAAAACCTGATCTTGAGAGTATTAAGCAATTAAAGACTATCCAATTTTAAAATAGCTTATTTCTTGTAAAAAAAAAAAGTACATTCTCTACATCTCCACATTTTAAATATTAAATATGCTCCACATCTGAAAAAATATCATTATTTAAAAAACAAATTATCTGTGATTAATAAAACGTCCTTCTGCATCAGATGGCTTGGCAATTGTGCTCACCAAGTTTTAACCCTATGCTGATCAAGGTCACAAGCAGTTATGTTTATGCCACAAACCTGAAATTATATTTATAAGCATACTAGTGAAAAAATCACTGCAAATACACTTGAATACTTGTAATGATAATATAACTTTACAAAAAAACTCTTTTTCTCCATCCATATTTAAGGTGTCACTTACCCGCATTCAAAGCTGTATATAGACCTTTTCTTGAAGGACCTAAAATGGAAATATTTATGTTTTATAGAAAATATCATAAAAAACTAAACCATTTAAAAACTAAGTTTTTTTTCCCAAAACAATCCATTAACACCTAAATTTTAGGTTCCTGATGGGAAATTCCACTGAGATTTAATCAACTTTATTGAGTTCATACTTAGAATATCTAAGGATAAAATATCCCAAATAACATCAAAATAGTAGTTTAAGGGTGATATTATTCATTGTCAAAATTAAACATGCTAGGACAAACTATGATATTTTTTCAGTTCAAGAACTGCTGAAATTCAAATTTTAACAGTACTAAATTTATACATGTGTTACACACTTGATGCTATTCCACTGCTGATAGAGCAAAAAGGCCCAGACTACAAAACACAGCTACTAGGGTGTGATTTCTAAAATTGCCAAGTATTAAATCCAGTTCTCTTGCTATTCAGCTATGAAGGAAAACATACGTAAGCTTTTCCTCCAAACTGATACAATATAAAATACAACCAGGGGAATTATTTCACAATGTATATGTGTATTAAATCAAATATAATTTTAACTGTCAATTATACATCAATAAAGCTGAAAAATAAATTCAACCAGGAGTGGTAACAGGTACAGAGCTACAAAGATAAGTCACTAGACGACTATGAGCACGTCTTCCTGATGTGACAGAGTCATTTCTAGGGCAAGTCACCTGCAGATTATTTAGTTAAAACAGCTGCCACATTCTGTGGAATTTTACAGAGATGACAATCTCTTAAATATGTGGCTGTTATAAATGGACAGCATTGATTCCCAGTCAAGTAAAACCTCTGTGATACAAAAGCTTACAAATTCAATGGCAAGACATTTTAGAATACTGAGGTTCTCTGTTCTGCAAACGTATCAGAGAAATCATGCCATTCTAACTCTCTGAAAGTTATCTTAGTATCAAAGTTCGACATTTCTTTCCAGTTACTGGTGTATGTGTAGATTACAGGGCTTTATCATCATCAATACAAACCATAGATTCATATACTGATGTCATCCCACCAAGGGGTAATTTGATGCATCAGAAATTTGTTTAAAACCCTGGAAGATGAGAACCTGCTGGTACCCAGAAGAATCTTTTTGCCAATATCTATGCCTATTCTCTCTTGAATTCAGTAGAAAAGAAAGTGTTGATAAACATTCACTAGGTAATTAACCTCAAGTTACCACGTGATCCTTTACCTAATGTAACACACACACACACAAATATTGAGAAGGACACAGAGCAACAGACACACACTGCTTTGAGAGACTAACACATTTCTGGAAAGTTATTTAGTAATATGATAACAATTTCACAAAGATTCACACAGTTTAACCCAGTGGTTCCTCTTTTAGGAATATCCCACAGAAGTAACTAGAACCTGAAGCAATGAATAGTATTCACATTCAGAGATGTTCATCTCAGTATCACGTGCCATAGTGAAAGACAGAAAATGTCCAGGAACCAGGGAATTGGAAAACAGGAGACTATTTCATAGCCATTTAAAATGAAGACACTCTCATGATATACTATTAAATTAATAAAAAGCAAGACACAAGAGAATGTACATATTATGCCCTGAGTTTTCTTGAAACAAAAACAAAGCTATTATATATGCAGAGGGAAAGAAAAGGAGGAGAGGCAACAGTTATTCATGGTTGACGGGATGAAGGAGGATGCTGTACATTTCTGTGCATTTTAAACCCTCTAATATAAATATGCATCACATATTACAGCTCAAGCTTCTCATTCACAATTATTCTTTCAGTTAAGCAATCTTTCAATTCACTAAGCAACAACTGCTAATGTGCTTCAGCTCCACCGTGATAAAGCTGCACGAAAACATTCCATATGAAGTATATACCACGTATGTTGTAAACTTGAAAGTTAACCTTCATAGCTGTAGCAATCACGAAGTGAGTGATACAGAGAAGAAGAGATAAAGAACATGGGGGTGGGGCGCGGGGGGACATGGTTGGACCAAAAGTGGGAAGTAAACCATGCACTTCTATCTCATTATTCTAGATCCCCACCTTCGCATAATTTAACTCTAGAAGTTTCATTTATTTTCACCTTATACCTTTGTTCTATCTGCTGATTTATATGTATCAAGTTTTAGCTATAGAACCTACAGACTCTCAGAACAAGAATAGCTCCATCAGTGTAAAAATGTACCATGTCTTTATTCACCAGACTTTCTGTAAATAAATATTCAATATACCATGAACCTAAATGCCAAAATTTAACCTCCTGTAAGCCAGGGACTTAAAAAGCCTTGCCCTCCTCTTCTCTCCACAGTGAGGTCCATACCTTTTGGAGGCGTTTTTAGTAAGTGCACGTGAGCTCGGGGTACCAAAGGCTTCAAATATAAGGATCCTGAGGAGCCATTTTGAAATGCTGGTTTCGGAGGTTTTTCCTCGTATTTGATGACAGCGTTATTACCAGCTGGAATAAAACAGAAAAGTACATTTTATTTTAAAGATAAACACAGTATGAGTCTTCCACGACCTGTCTTTCCTCTTTAAATCAACAAGTGCTCACTAAGCACCTACAGGCGTTACTGTATGTTGGGAATACAAAGACGGATAACAGGTAGTTCCTAGCCTCAGGGATGCAGGGTGAACGGTAACCAGGGTGACCTTACATCTTGGCACAGCCCAAGTTTACGCCTCTTTTCCAGGGCAGCTTTCATCCCAGATAAAAGTTGGGAGATATTTCGGTATGCTTGGGGGTCCTGGAACCAATCCCCTGTGGATACCAAGGGACGACTATAATGTACAAGCTCCTTGGTAGCTGCAAAGGTGAGATCTGGTTCTGATCCTTCTGTGCCACTGCAAGAAGCTGAAACTCCAACATCTGCCCTAGAACAAAGGCACCTAAGCCCTAAAGCTAAAATATAAAAGAGAATTCCACCTAAATAATAAAAACCATCTTTTATATTACACGTAAACCTCTCCTCTCTCACTCACACAGGAATCATCTCTGGGGCGGGGGGGAGGTTTCCAGGCACTAAAAGCACTGAAGGAAGGACTTCTGGAGAAAGTTTGAGGCACTAGACAATTGTGCTTAGGCTGTGGTATCATTCTGAGTCCACGACAGTTAACTAGGCAAAGGGGGCTCCCAAAGAAGCAGACCTATACTATTTCCTGGGAAAAGGTCAGAGTGAAGGCGAGCAAATACTATATTTTAGGTATAATATGTCAACGGGTCCTGGAAAGGGCATCTGCTACTTTGCTAGTCTCTGATTTTGCTTCTCTTTCTTCACTGGGACTCCAAAGACAATCCTAGCGTATCAAAAGACAGTGACACTTTGAAATAAAGAACACAGCTTTAAAGAAATAGTGATAATTTGTAACTTGTTGATTTCCTACCAGAATGAAAATTTGAAACCACGGAGAAACATTTAGACAAAGCCTCCAGTAGATGTCTTGCTTACTCTTGTTTCTTCTTTTGTCTAATAATGACTGAAGCCCTCAGCATCAAAAAACTCAGTATCTTTCAGTTGCATAAGACAACTATGTAGACTATATAAACCTATATATGTTTATATAGGTTCTTTGTAAACTGTGAATTTCCTTTTCACATTTATGGCTTCTCATTGGATTTAAAAAAAAAATAACCCAATTCTTCTACTGTATCCTTAAGATTTGTATGGGACAGGGGAAAGGCAGAGGGAAAAGAAAGAGCAGGGCCTGTGTCCTGCGCTCTGAATTCAAAATGAGAATGCATTTTCACATTATATTTTTGCTAAAGGTGTATCAGGTCCATAACAAGGTCCTATGAAATAGCGTTCCTGGCTCTGGTACAGTTGAGAGGATTCCGTATTAGGAATTTAACCAGCATCACCATCACTTATTGCACTGTTTTCGGCTGAGGGTATCTACATTTTAAAATCTCCTAAGGGTCAAAAACCTTAAACGAAAGGCTTGAAAAGTCAAAAATAGTACCCGCATGTAAAGATAACAACATACAAAGCCGTTTCAAATTTTATTTAGTGGTAACAAAAAAGGAGGGTGAGGAGAGCAGCAGCAGTGATCTAATTAAAGATGAAAAAAATCGGTATTTCCTTATCATTCTAAACTTCTCCTTTTAATTCTCCATAACTGAGTAATCTTTGAAAAAGTACAGTGTCCAGAAGCTCGGCTCCTACAAGGAATTTTAACAGCACTGCTTGGCTCTTCCTAAGAGATTATCATGTTATACACAACACTCAAGAGTGTAAACACAGCACTTTGCCCTTTTCTCTCCATAACTCAGGAGGAAAAAATCCTAACAAAAATACTTTGAAAGTTTTATGGTTCTCTATTCCCATAAAAGTTAACCTTTTTAATCTGTCTCCCCTTGCTAACCACACAAACCACTAGTATGTTTATGTCACCATATACTTACTGGGCCAGAGGGAAATCTGGAGGTTCATTCATTCACTACCTGGTTTCCAGGCTTAACTGCCCCTCCACCAACCCAGATTGGATTTTTAATAATTATTTTCTAAATAATCTTCAACACCCAATTCTAACCATCCAATTCCATTCTAATAATCAACACTTATAATCACAAATTTCTTTATTACCAACCTTGATCCCTTCCTTCACCTCCCATTTCTAGAAAGGGGTGAGTGGTCAACATTATTTACAAATATTTATAAATTTGAAGACAGCTAGAAAGTTTTCTCTAGGCTAAACGGTCCCAACTCCTACAACAGTGCTTACAGATGTCACATTTAAACCTTGTAAAGACATGCTGTCATTCTCCCCTGATCTACGTCAAGTCCCCCTACAAGGAGCCACGTATTTGTTCTTCCTGTGCACAGATAACACTTCCCATATTAGGCCAAATCAACACAGAGCCTTCCCTCCTACTGACAAGTTTCTGTCAATTTCCTATCCTTCTTTCCAATTCCCTCTTTCCCCAGAACCTGGAGACTTGGTTTTTCCAACAAGTTTCTGTCAACTTCCTATCCTTTTTTTCCAATTCCCTCTTTCCCCAGAACCTGGAAACTTGGTTTCTCCCAAGTTGACAGGGAGCTAATGTAAATGATAAATACTTAAGATACTACTACTATAAAACTCAACATAACTTTTCAAAGGATGGATGGGGAATGATTTCAGAGTCTTAAAGAAATGGAACCAAAATGTCATAGAGCAGGTTTTTTAGATGTTCATGTGAAATGGTAGTGGGTTTCAATCAACATTTCAACTTATGCTAAATCAAAATCCAAGAAGGGAAGTAAATGATGTTATTAGTCTCAACCATGTATTATAACAACCTGGGGACTTCCCTGGTGGCGCAGAGGTTAAGAATCTGCCTGCCAATGCAGGGGACACGGGTTCAAGCCCTGGTCTGGGAAGATCCCACATGCCACGGAGCAACTAAGCCCGTGCGCCACAACTACTAGGCCTGCACTCTAGAGCCCGTGAGTCACAACTACTGAGCCCGCGTGCCTAGAGCCTGGGCTCCACGACAAGAGAAGCCACCGCAATGAGAAGCCCATGCACCACAACAAAGAGTAGCCCCCACTTGCCGCAACTAGAGAAAGTCAGTGCGCAGCAACTAAGACACAACGCAGCCAAAAATAAATAATAAATAAACTTATTTTAAAAAACTTATAAATAAAATAAAATAACAATCTGGATTTCAGTCTTACTTTTCTTGACATATTTTAAAAATTATACTCAGCAGCAAATAAGTCACCTACATAGATTTTGAAAAACTGAATTGAGCTTAATTTACAGACCTATTATGAATCTGTACGATCCTAAATCCACGCTTTTCATTTCTAAGCTTTAAACACAAAGACCTTCAGTTTCCAAAGGACTCAGGTGAAAGGATTTCTCGCTAAGACAAAAGACACATTTCTCATGAGGCACAATATTCCTGTCTTGTTTGCTCTGTCACACTCAGAACGGAGGTGCTGTCCTGGAAACAAACTGTCTCACTGCCACCCTTCTTGCATCAATTTGTTACACGCGAGGGTCAAAATCCGTATTTCAAGGATAAAATGAGTTTGACCCAGGGTACAAACACACACATACATTTACATTTATATGTGACGTATATATACATATATACACACACATGTGCACACGCTTATATAAACACACACACACACACACACACTCTCTCTCTGATGATCTACTATACACACTCCCCCCTTCACTCTTCCCCACTTTACTAATGGTGGAGACAAAGTGTGGAGACAAAACAGCACACAGTTTATGACCAATACTTTCATATCCTTCGGTTTTCTAAAGGCTCTCCTCTAGGCTGACCCTAACTTGAAGGATGTACTTTGCTACGAGGCGTGATGCCCTTAAAGTATTTCTCCTGCCCTCTATTTCAGTTCCTAATGGGGCAGCCAGTTGGGTATCCTGACGATACCTAAATGTTCTCTATTCTAGAGTTATTATATGCAAATGATAAACTCTTCAGTGGCACAAGCTCTAATATAATAAGAGAAGCACATTAGTTTCAAGGAATGGAATGGAATGGAACCTATAATATGTGAGTTCTGGTCCTGACTGGGCCACTGCCTAGCTGTGCTGAATCACCTCACCTGTCTATGTATGAGAGGGTTTGAACACCAAGCGTGGAAACAGACAGTGCATACGGTGTCACAGGGTCCCCACTCACTGATTATGGTGCTTGGTCCCACTGAGGCCGAACACACACTCAGAATTCTCCTAAACCCAGTGGTTCAGGAGGTACAAGCACTCCACGATGGCTGGTTTGTACAACGAACATGTGAAATCCCACAAGTGGCTGCCCACGTCTCAGCCAATTCTAACAGACAGTTTTAAAACTGCCCCCATGCTGTTGTTGTCCTTGGTCCTAGCTGCCTCGATTAAGCCAGAATAATAGGTGCTCCGGAATCCTTCTTTTTCATTTCCCCATATGGTCAAAATGCGGGTCAAGTGAAATGATAGATGACTGAGTCTACAGAGAAAATGAAGAGAGATGCTCAGAGCAGCCCAAGCAGGAGAAAAGGTTTTCCTGTTAGAGAAAGGCTTCTCATTGTTCCAGACTCTTATTTGCAAACTAACATTTCACACTACACTCTAGCACCTAGCTGGTTTTTGTTTTGTTTAACAAATATGTATATACACACACAGACCCAACATTCTGCTCATTTCCTGAACCTTCCGTGAATCAGCTTAACACTCCCCACTGTGCCAGATCATCTGCCACCTGGCTTACAGTCAAATCACTACTTAAGTCTAAGCTTTCAAATTCCAAAAGCAAAATTACCCAACCTTGTAATAATAAGAATGTCGCATATATATCCTAGAAAAGCATTAAAAGAATGAAAATGAAATTAATACCAGTCTGGATAATAGCATTTTCTTATTAAATAGTCCATTCAGACGTGCGTAAGGATTGAGCCTGTTTTGCAATATGGGGTCAGAGTACGTACCGCCTGTCTTTCACCCCTTCCTCACCCCCTGCGGGCCTCACTAGTCAAGCACACATTTTTGCTCTGAACCTGGAAGCAGCCAGAAAACCTTTCAACACTGTTCTCCAGGTGATTCTCACCAACTGACCAGTGTTGACAGGCGACACAATACCTACTTGCCATCCTGCAATGAGGATGGGACTGAAGGTGAATAAGACTAATCCTTCTATCACCTTGATCCCTTTGACCCAAAACACCCTCCTTCCAAACTGTGAGGCACCAACTTATTGTTGTGAAGAAAATAAAGGTGGTCAGAAACCTTTGCTGCTGCTAGGATTCTGAAGATGATCTAAGCCTCCCTGCCTGTTCATCAGGTGAGAACACTGAGGCTAAGAGAGTGTAAGATTGTCCAACTTCAGTGACTTAGTAAGACTGACTAGGACTGAGTCCGAGTTGAACACCCTTTTCTATTGTATCACACTGTTGATGCCAGGGCTGGCCGTGAAGGTGAGGGAAGAGAAAGCTCCGTTTCTTCAGTTAACCTCCGCCTGTTCTATCTCTCAGACAGTGCAAGGAGCTTTGATGTGCATCCTTTTATTTCCCCTCACCACCTGTCTCTCAAAAATAAATGTGCTTAGGATTGTGTGGCCAAACTGGTAGGAGTAGGAAGCGCTTGGACTTCATATTTGCTAATACTGCAAAATTACAAGCTCTCCTGAGACCTTTTTCTACACTCACACAAAGGTCCTCAAACCTTCAACTCTTTTCAAGACATATATATATATATATATATATATATATATATACACACACACATATATATATATACAACATTTTTATCCAATGATCTTAAAAACTGGAACTTAGCTATCTGAGTCTGGAAGAGCTTACAACAATTAACCTCTAAAAATGAGCATATTTGATATAGAAACTACTATGCAATGTTTCATGCTAATATTAAAAAAAATCAATACTGTAACTTTAAAATTTTCTATGCTGAAAAGAACACACACAAAGAACCTGCTGAAACCCGCAAATAAGAAAGATTTATTGTCTTATAGATCTTGATTCAGTCACTTTAAAACTTGGTCATGTTATTTCTATAACAGCCCTAAGCACGGAGAACCAGATGCTAATTTTACAACAGCACTCTGCAGTCTCAAAAGTGATTGCACTGACAGCATCGCGTCACAAAGAAAGGAATGGACAAAACAAGAAAAGAAGCTTTAAAATCGTTCAAAGGCTTAACCCAATATGAATTTAAAACACTGATCAAAAGATTAAGTTATTTCCTAATATGACCCATCATTGTCAGAAATAGGAAAACTGCAGCTCAAAATGATTTTTTTCATGTTTTAAGGTAATCTTTAAAAAGTGCACATTTTAAATATTTTTAGATATAATATGAGTAAAATAAAATGTGATGTTTTCATTTTAATTCTAGGAAAGCATTCTTCCATCCTCGTACAACGATTAGGTACACACACAAAAACAACCAGTTATTTAATCAAAAATGAGACCATTAACTAGTCTTATAAAATAATTTCACGTGCAATGAACTTCGACAATGCTGCTGAATTATATTTAGTCCGACTCTCAAAACACATAAAATACACAATAAACTGGTAGACAGAATCATTCACAACTTAAATATAAACATGCCCAAGAAATACAATTAACAAATTACAAGTTATAAAAATAGCAATCAAGAGATGCTAAATCAATTTATTGAATAAAATTTAAACATGCTTACAAAGAAAGAATCAAACCAGAAATCGTCGACCTACTTCTTTTCCCAGTAAACGTGGCTAACAAAGGAACTATACAAAGGCTGTAGGATCCCAGAACCAGCAGTGTCAATAAGGTAGCATCATAGTGCCTCTCTGAGCCAGTCGGTGGGGTGAGTGTAGAATTGATAAATATTTTCGAAGAAGTATCCGTTTCTGTACAACTGCGAAATCCTCCTGGTATAGTCATTTAAAAGGATCAAAGCAAGCTCAGGCAGGAAAAACTGCAGCCATGTTCACCCTCCTATCCCTCATGCTTGCTCTTAGTGAATTAGAATGGAGAAGGAAAAAAATCTGTAAGCTCCAAGGCACTACACAGAACAGATTAAACCAGCTAGCAAATCCAACTAAGAAAGAGACATTGATTTGAATGCTTCATCTGCGACAGAGACACAGCTCCTAGACAGGCTCTGTGGGTACACGGGAAGCCCCTTTGTTAAAAGACAAAAAGGAATGGACAAAAGCATTTGACACCCTCCTTAGGAGTGTCAGACACGGTCCTGAACGGGGCCACCGCAACATGGCCGTCGGCAGGGACGCTGGGCAGCGGGGCTCCACGGGACGTGCCTCCTGCCAGGGCCACGAGTGCCAGCGCTACACAACCCTCCAGCCCCCGAGAACACCTTGGTGCTTCCATCTTGGCAGAATGTTTTCAAAACTTCCCATTACAAACAGGGAGCGCTGCAAGTGAAATGACCTTAAAAGAATACACGTGTGAATTACCTTTTCAAATCATCAAGAATCAACGGATACATGCAAACCCTTCTGATCTTATGCCACAACTTCAAAATTCAAATCATAAGCGGATAACTGTCCCGTTTAATTTCAAGTAACAAATTCCAGTGTTCCTAAAGGTCCAGTATACAGCTACTGACTCTCATAGGAGACCGACTCCTGCTGCTAAATGCCCTCTCGGAAACGTGCTCATTAATTTGGTCATGAATTCAGTGCCTTACCCTCCACAAACACATTCTCAATTCTGTCACATGTTGGCTGAGTGCCCTTGGACCAGCGACAACCTCTCTGGGCCTCAATTACCTTGCATATAGAAAAAGGGTAACAGAAGTTATTTGAGAGGAAACGAAAGAAAGAATGTATGGTAACCCTACACATTGCTCCACACCCAGAAGGTTCATAACCATGACTACACTTTGTCCCTGTCCCCTCACTGGAAAGAAGAAACAGATCCTCCCCTTAAAGCAGAGAGAACTTCCCTCTTCCCCACCACTCCCTTATATCTTGTTTTATCTGATATTCTAGTTATCCACGTAAATATCTTCTTTCTCAACTACCTTTGAGAATAGGGACCATTTCTTTGATATCTCATATCCTTCACAGCATCTACAGTGGTGCCTGTACACAGCAGGCACTCCAAAATTGCTCAAATTAGTTAACCCATAAATTCTGTGAAAGAAATTAAAAAGGAAATGAGCAAATAAACACTAAGGCCAAATACATCTTTTGAACGAAAGGGATAACTCAATTCACTCATTTTATACACAGCAAACTGAATTCATACTAACTGAAAACCCCCAAAATATATTCTGTTTAAATTACTTAAAACTAGGCTTGAAGTTATAATATACTACTCTTAATACACTGAATCTAGCATCCAAAGTTTAAGATTAGAAAAAACACATCTACAAAATATAGCCACTTACAAAATAAATGAAACTGAAGCTATCTTTTTTTCTGATTTCCAGTTGGGTTCCAATAGCCTCTAGATTGCTTTCTTTCCTTAAACAAGCCAAAAAAACCCCACCCTCTTCAAATTATACACTTTAGAATCCTTCATGCAAAAAAATACCAGGTGCCTTCAACAGATAAATATTTCTGTGTTTCATAGCACATTCATCAAAAGAGAATGTCGTTGAAAGAATTTGTTTTTCCTGCTAAGCTTTTAGAGCAATTCCAAGGGAGAAGCAAGATGCATATTTTCCCCTAAATCACAGAACCAAAAATTCTGATAATTTGTAGCGCATAAGATTTCTCTTACAACTACAGTTTCAACAAGCCCCAAAGTCTGAAATAAGACGGACTTACAGTTATTGCTGTAAGTGCTCAGATCAGTATGGGTGCTGGCAACAGAGGAGGTGCTTCCCGTCCTCCGCAGCGCAGAGCTTTTCAGAGATGCTTTGGATTTAGGAAGTGGTCTAGGCGAATTCACCCAAGACGGCTGTGCAGTTTTCAAGGATGCAGGTTTTCCTTGGGGGTTAAAAAAAAAAAAAAAAAAAAAAAAATGTTTCCACTGCTATTCACTCCAAAAGCTTTAAGCTCGTAAACCTGAACTCCTACATGAACAAGTGAGTCAAAACGTAAAATGAATATTCAGAATCCCGCAGGAGGGGTCCCCGTAATCCTGAAGTAGTTAACTCACGTCTTCTGTGACACAGAGACCAGAAGAGCCATTGGAGACAGAAGCTTTTAGCAAAGTTGAAATCAAGGAATAAACAAACTGACATGACTTCCCCCCATATCATTGATTAACAAGTAAACACATTAGTGCATTCACACACTGAGCTACCATATAAAACATAGGTGAAAATTAAAAAACAACCAAAACAGGAAGGAAGAAAAAGTCGACTTGAGAAAAACCATTTTAAAATGCCTAATGCCTAACAGCAGGTGGTGCTATATTATTAGCATCTTTTTCATCTTACCTTTTCATCTCTACTCTTTATTTGCCAAACTTAAAGGGTCCTCACTCAAACTCCTAACTCTTGCTTGCAGCAAAAGTGTTGCCACTTAACAGCACAATATGTATGGACGCCTCCCCTTCCCTGGCATCTTTGAAACCACACCATTCTGACGCTCACGCCTGAACATGGGCATTTCGCAAGTCCACGCCTTTGCTCCTACTTTCTTCACATCCATCTCTCCAGGAGAGTCTATTTTATCGACTTTACTCTAACCATTGCCTTATATGGATGAATCCCAAATTCTCATCTGCAGCTCTGTCTTCCTGAATCCCAATGCCACTCACATTTTCAATTTCTTGTTGAACCTTTCCAACTCGGACAATGAGACAACCTCCTACCTACTTATGCTAACCATAATTAAATTTTCCTTTTTCCCAGCCCCAAAACATTGGAATCATCTTTCTTCCCCCATCAGAGTCTCATTTAATCTAACGTTAAGTTTCTCAATGCTACCTGGATCATATAACTGAAGAATATCGAGAGTTGAAAAGGACCTTACCTGCAAATGATAGTGTCACGTATTACTAATGGCACCCTAAGGGAGTAAAGTAGGTTTTCCAAAAAGTAATGCTCACTTCTTTGTCCCAGTTATTTCACTTATAAAAATCTCATCTTAATGGAGAAAAAGAGCTGAAGTGCCTTAGGCCTGGCATCTGAAGTTCTCCTGTCTGCAGCCTCACCCTGTACTGAATCTTCTACATCAGGGTGAGCCCTGCTCCAATCACCCGTTTTCTCTTTTTCTCCCTGACACCAGGATGTGCTATTCCAATTCACAAGGCACATCATTTCTTTCCTTTCCTTTCTTTTTTTAAAAATATTTATTTATTTAATTAATTTATTTTTGGCTGCGTTGGGTCTTTGTTGCTGTGCGCAGGCTTTCTCTAGTTGCGGTGAGCAAGGGCTACTCTTTGTTGCGGTGCGCGGGCTTCTCATTGCGGTGGCATCTCTTGTTGCGGAGCATGGGGTCTAAGCTCCCGGGTTCAGCAGTTGCGGCACGTGGGCTCAGAAGTTGTGGCTCACGGGCTCTAGAACACAGGCTCAGTCGTTGTGGCGCATGGGCTTAGTTGCTCCGTGGCATGTGGATCTTCCCGGACCAGGGCTCAAACCCGTGTCCCCTGCATTGGCAGGCGGATTCCTAACCACTGCGCCACCAGGGAAGCCCACATCGTTTCTTTTCAAAGAGGTGTTCCTCCCCTCAATTCAAATGCTACAAATCCTTATTTACTCTCTTACATGTTGCCTGAATAACTGTATTAGACCCCAAAGTTCTTTCCTTCGATCCTTTCCAGCTCCATGGTGTTGATCTCCTGAATGTGAAAACTAAGGTCATGACCCAATCTATAATCTGTGATTCCCCATTATCTGCAGGATGACATTATTTTTAAGCCTCTTAATTAATATTTAATTTTAAAGACATAAAAGGCAGTCCTAGGGTTGGTTGATTCCTACCCAATTCTTCCCCCTTATGCTTCGCCATGCCCCTACCTCTCTGTGCGTACGTACGTACACACACACACACACACACACACACACACACACACACACACACACACACACACACACACACCCCTTCTTTTTATTTTTCCAGGATGTTTTACTCTATTCTTCTGCTCTGCCCAACCCTGTGAATGCAATGGCCTTCTTTCCCTCCAGTCCTCGAACTCTGCCCAGTGAATACAAAGTGAGCTGATGATTCTCTTTTAAATCCTTGCTGCGTCACCCCAGGTTTACTGAATCACAGTCTCCCTTTTAACAAGATCCCCTGGTAATTTAAATACACATTAAGTCTGAGAAGTACAGCTGAGAATCCCAACCTCTTTGTAAAGCCTTTCCTTCCAGGACATTCCCTGCTGAGTGCCATGGACCACACCTTCTTTTATGCTCAGACCCATACTTCCTTCTGCCATGGCATCTGTTTCAATACGCCTCTCAGACTAGTCTCTACAGCCCCTGAGAACAGGAAAAGAACCTGATTCCGTCCCTGAGGACCCAGCAAAGTGTCTAGCGTGGTGTAAGACTTAATGTTTGCTGAATGAATTAATTTTTCTTTTGAGGCCAAAAGTAGGATGGGGGAAATAAGAAGAGGTTGGAAAAGGGTATAGACTGTCAGCTCTCAGATGCATAAGGTCTGAGGATAATGTAAGACACGGTAACGAGAGGTGATACACAGCGTTATCACTGTATTGAAATTTGCTATAAGAGTAGAACTTAAATGTTCTTACATACACACGATAAATATGTGAGGTGATCACGTGTTTATTAACTAGATGGTGTAAATCCTTTCACAATGTATATGTAAATAAATCAAATATCTTACAATTGTCAATTATACCTCAATGAAATCAAAAATATACACAGAATTATAATAACAGTAATAGAGCTATTTAAAAAAATTTTAAAGGCCAAGAGTGAAGGACAAATTCTGATAATGTTTTCTCTCATCATCTACATTGAAGCATTCAACACTTAACCAATTTTTACAAGCTTATTTGTCCTTTGTTAATAGACTCTTCAGTCTATCAATTAAAGGGAGACATTGTTCTTTACATTCCTTGTAATAATTAGCAAATAACCAATATTCAAGTAGCCATTTGATTTTTTAATTTATATTTGGCCACTGGTTTTACCTGCTCTTGGAGGGATAAACAGATTTTTAGAATTTAAATTTACCAAATTGCTGCTCCTTTGGCAAAAACGTTCTGATGAGTCATCATTATTGGAAACAATAAGCAAGGCTGGGTAAGGGACGGATGAAAATTTCTGTGTCAGAGCCACAAGGCAGCCAAGGCTCAGTACGTTTGGAAAATTAACTTTTTTTCAGAAAGGGATATCTCATGGCTTTGTTTCTGAAAGCACTGTAGGTTTACAGACATTTCTCAGTGTGCCTCAGAATTACTACGCACCTGTACCCTCTCTGATTCCAACACGCAGCCTGGCACTTACCCCAAGGCCAATTATCATTCTCCTGAACTGGCCCCTCCCATTTTCACAAGTCTCACTGTCACCCCAATCCAGCCCCACCCCTTCCATCTAATGGCAATTTGTGTCCCAGCCAAAGTCCTCCCTGTTCTTCCATCACTCTTGACGAGCGGTCACTGAGGACACAGAATGATGCCTACTTCACTGAAGGATTACTCCTTTGAAACGGAGACGAATCCTAACAGTGCATTACTATCCCCATCCCCAGTTTACAGATGAGCAACCTACTTAAGTGGTTAAACGGCTTACTTAGGTCGCACACCTATAACCAGTGACAGAAGGGCCTAGAATGCAGGTAACTTACCACCTGCCCACTGTTCCCTCGACTGTGCCGTGGACAGACGTGCCAGGCTTGGGGGCCAGACTGAACCCTCTTGCTAGGAAGGTGCTCCTGTAGTGAATGCTAAAACTGTGGGACCACAACAAAGGTATTTAGCTGCTTCCCCAACGGTCCTAATGTTTAACTTAGTAGCAGAGTTGACCTAAGGTACCTGTGACTGGACTTTATATAAAGAAGCAGTAAAACATACACATCATAAGCAGTATTAAAAGTAAGACATTGCACCCCTGGGCTGAGCACCTCTGAGAAACCTAAACACAGCATTCTTCAACAATGAAATCAATACAGGACTGCTCTTACAAGTTCTGAAGAGATGACATTTACCAGTTTACTTCACACCGTGTAACTTATCCCAGATGTGAAGCATAACCGTTTAAGATCTACCTGCAGAGACAGTATTGACCTTAGTGATTTATTTTAAGCTCATGCTGTTAGCATCACCCTACATATAGACAACACATTTGTTCTGATTCTATAATTATAACCATCTTTTGTCTAGGGAAAAATCTGGCAAGAATAACATCTTCACTTTGCCTTATATAGTAACACAGAGATTCTACTGGATTTGAAGCATACCTTCACCCAACAATTTACTCGGAAAACCACCTTGGAAAATCTGATTAAATGCACTGTTAATCAACAACAAAAAATCATTAAGGAACACCTTACAAAACTGAAAATCCACAAGAAAGATAAAGTGAAAAAAAAAAGGACAATGTTAATGTTACCCTATCTCTTTAAGTTTATACTTATCTATATATTGAAAAATTCCAGAAGGATATAGCAAATTTTTTATGGGCCCCTTATAGGATAGAGCACAGTGGGACATGGGGGAAAAGAGAAGGAAAGGGACAGAAAGGGGGAATTTTCCCTTCTTACTTTATATACTTACATATCACTCCATGTGAATTTTTTTTTAACGATAAGCCTATTTTTTATAATAAAAACTAAAAAATATTATTAAAGTCAATGTGGTCAAACATTTAATCAGATAAAAGATACTCAGGACAAAACAGATTAAAAAACTAAAAACAGATAAACTGGATCAATAATTAAAGTAAGTAGATTCTAATATTTTTATTCCTATGCATCTGTAAGCATTAGGTATTCTTTAATGATTTTAATTTTACTAAGAAAAAGAAAAAAGAAGTCAATGCCTTAAATTGATAATTTTATATGGCCATGATGAAAAGTCACTTTACTGCTGGAAAATTCTTCATGATACCATAATGGTGTGTCTCCTTGGACTGGAAATTAAAGCCAAAGAATGAACTCCTGAATGGCGCCTCCTTTGCTCTGACACCTACATTAAATGACGCATTCTCCAGGAGAAAGCTCCCAGAGCCCTCCTGGGAATGGAGTGTAAGAACTTTAGACCCTAATTGTTGGGGGAGGGGTGTGGTGGGAGGATGGAGAGGGAGGGGCACTGCAGCTTCCTGAGCACTTGCATCAGAACTTGATCACGTGGCAGCACTATGAAGAGCTGACCAAAGGGAAGAGTTTTAAATCAGGGGAACAGGACTTCCCTGGTGGTGCAGTGGTTAAGAATCCACCTGCCAATGCAGGGGACATGGGTTCAGTCCCTGGTCTGAGAAGATCCCATGTGCCATGGAGCAACTAAGCCCGTGCGCCACAACTACTGAGCCTGAGCTCCAGAGTCTGTGAGCCCCAACTACTGAGCCCACGTGCCACAACTACTACAAGCCCGCGAACCTAGAGCCCATGCTCTGCAACAGGAGAACACACAGCAATGAGAAGCCCGCGCACCGCAACGAAGAGTAGTCCCTGCTCGCTACAACTAGAGAAAGCCGGTGCACAGCAACGAAGACCCAATGCAGCCAAAAATAAATAAATAAATAAAATTTTAAAATAACTAATAAATTTATTTTAAAAATAAAACAAATTGTGACAAGTGATGAAAAGTGGATACTGTGCAATAATGTGGAACGGAAGAGATCGTGGAGCAAGTGAAATAAACCACCACCAACCACACCAAAGGCCGGTCTTCATCCAAAGAAGGTGATATTGTGTATACAGTGGGATTGGAAGAGAGTCCTCTATTATGAGCTCCTTCTGAAAACCAAAAGATTAATTCCAACAAGTACTGCTCCCAGTTGGACCAACTGAAAGCAGCACTCGACAAAAAGCATCCAGAATTAGTCAACAGAAAACGCATAATCTTCCATCAGGATAACGCAAGACTGCATGTTTCTTTGATGACCAGGCAAAAACTGTTACAACTTGGAAAGTTCCGATTCATTTGCTGTATTCATCAGACATTGCACCTTCGGATTTCCATCTATTTAGGTCTTTACAAAATTCTCTTAATGGAAAAAATTTCAATTCCCTGGAAGACCATAAAAGGCACCTGGGACAGTTCTTTGCCCAAAAAGATAAAAAAGTTTGGGGAAGATGGAATTATGAAGTCGCCTGAAAAATGGCAGAAGGTAGTGGAACAAAAGGGTGAATACATCGTTCAATAAAGTTCTTGGTGAAAACGAAAAATGTGTCTTTTATTTTTACTTAAAAACCAAAAAGGGACTTTTTGGCCAACCCAATATAATTATAACTCTTTAAATACAACTATATAGAGGAAGTGACCTTTGGAGTAAGTATCTATGGTAACTATGAATTATTATTATGAAACAAAAGTAAAGCTACCCCAAGGGATAAAAGAAATCAACAATAAGTTACGGGAGAGATAAATCCTACACATGTGAAACTGTGGCTGCAGGTTCACTCAACCTGGAAGGACCAAATTCTCTCGTTAACAATAATGTAGATGTTTAAAAATTTTGCTTCAATGGTAGAGTACTGTTGTCTAAAAATTACTTAAACAGACCTGATAAGCTGCTTACAAAATAAATACTGTGCAACAATCGACAGCTTTCTGATGGACCAGGAAAAAAAGGAAAAAGACCCTGTGCTTTAGCAACAAAAAGTAGTTGCACACACAGACATGCACACACACACTATTTCTATGAATAAATGTATCAAATAGTGCTAGTATGATGATAAATTACAAAAATGGGGGCATAAAAGATTTGAATAAGTGGGACATACATTTATGTTCATTCTTCCCTGAATTAACATATTAATTGATTACTATTCCTATCTAAATCATATGTGATTATTTTTAAAGGGGAAATTGGGAGAGTTTTTTAAAAAAACAATTTAAACTAGTCTAGAATGCGTAAGAAGAGTCAAAAAATTTTAGAACATAAAAATGAGGATTATAACTCAACACCAAGAGCAACAACAAAAAGTGATTTAAAAATAGGCAAAGGGGCTTCCCTGGCAGTCAAGTGGTTAAGATTTCGCCTTCCAATGCAGGGAGTGCGGGTTCGATCCCTGGTCAGGGAGCTAAGATCCCACATGCCTCAGGGCCAAAAAGCCAAAACATAAAACAGAAGCAATACTGTAACAAATTCAATAAAGACTTAAAAAAAAAAAAAAAGGGCACAGGACCTGAATAGAACTTTCCCCAAAGAAGATATACAATGGCCAAGAAGCACATGAAAAATTGCTCCACATCATTAGTCATTAGGGAAATGCGAATCAAAATCACAATAAGATACCACTTCACATCTATTAGGATGGCTATTATAAAAACAAGACAGAAAATAATTGTCAGCAAGAACGTGAAGAAATTAGAACACTGTGCATTGGTGCAAGAATAGTAAAATGGTGTAGCTGCTGTGGAAAATGGTATGCTGGGTTCCTCAAAAAATTAAAAATAGGGCTTCCCTGGTGGCGTAGTGGTTGAGAGTCCGCCTGCCGATGCAGGGGACACGAGTTCGTGCCCCGGTCCGGGAAGATCCCACATGCCGCAGAGCGGCTGGGCCCGTGAGCCATGGCCGCTGAGCCTGCGCGTCCGGAGCCTGTGCTCCACAACGTGAGAGGCCACAGCAGTGAGAGGCCCGCGTACCGCAAAAATTAAAAAAAAAAAATTAAAAATAGAACTACCTTATGATCCAGCAATTCAACTTCTGGGTATTCACCCAAAAAAACTGAAAGCAGGATCTTCAAGAGATATCTGAATACCAGGTTCACAGCATCATTATTTATAATAGCCAAAGGGTGGAAGCAATTGAAGTGCCCATCGGTAGATGCCTGGATAAACAAAACGTGGCATATACATACCATGAAATATTTATTCAGCCTTTAAAAAAGAAGGAATTCTGACACAGGCTACAATATAGATGGACCTAAAGACATTATGCTAAGTGTAGTAAGCCGGTCACAAAAGGACAAATATTGTACGACTCCTCTTATATAGGTTACCTACAGTGGTCAAATTCATAGAAAGAGAAGAATAGAATGGTGGTTGCCAGGAGTTGAGGGAAGGGGGCAGTAAGGAGTCAGTGTTCAGTGGACAGTTTCAGGTGGAGAAGATGAAAAGTTCTGGATACGGGATGCTGGTATGGGCTGTACAACAATGGGAGTGGACTTCATACCACTGAACTGTACGTTTAAGTTGTGCAAAGGGTACATTTTATGTAATATATATTTTACTACAATTTTTTAAAGTTTAAAAAGTTAGGAGTTTGTGCTACTAGTTATTATAGTACATTATAAAATAGTAAAACAGTCTATTAATGGTAAAACATTATATTGACAGATTAATAAACTGGTATATCAATCTCAGAAATACAAAAATTCAGAATAAGATAGTGGAGATATTTCCAATCAGTGAAGACATTTATTTGTGATAAGATATTTGAATATTCTAAAAAATTAAAATGTGAGAAGCAGCATGGTGTAGCGGTTAAAAGTCAACAATCTAGAGCCAGACTGCCTAGGTTTAAACCCAGCCCTGCCAACACACAGGCTGGGGGCAGCCTTCTTTTGTTTTTGAAAGGATTCTATTCTTTTTTTTTTTTTAACATCTTTATTGGAGTATAATTGCTTTACAATGGTGTGTTAGTTTCTGCTTTATAACAAAGTGAATCAGCTATACATATACATATATCCCCATATCTCCTCCCTCTTGCGTCTCCCTCCCTCTCACCCTCCCTATCCCACCCTCTAGGTGGTCACAAAGCACCGAGCTGATCTCCCTGTGCTATGTGGCTGCTTCCCACTAGATACCTATTTTACGTTTGGTAGTGTATATATGTCCATGCCACTCTCTCACTTCATCCCAGCTTCCCCTTCTCCCTCCCTGTATCTTCAAGTCCATTCTCTACATCCACATCTTTATTCCCGTCCTGCCCCTAGGTTCTTCATGACCTTTTTTTTTTTGTCCTCATATGTAAGAATGGGGGTGGTTATAGTGGTACTTAACGTCATAGGTGCGTGTGAGAGTTATGAGTGTATTTTTAAATGCTTAGAACACACCTGGCACATAGTAAGTGACATATAAATATTAGCTACTAGCTCTCATCTACACCAAGAAGATATTAAAATTGGATTAAAAAGGAAACCAAAAGCATACAAATTAAGATAATTAAATACAGATCAATCTTCTCTGTTAGTAGAGGTTTTGGGAAGCATAAAAATATAGGAAAACTTAAAAGATGTATATGACTATAAAAATGGAAAAATCTTTAAATCACTGTATACAAAATAAAAAGTCATACAGAAAAAAAAAAGGACAAAGGACAACAGATATCATATCAATAATGAAGAATCACATACCCCAACAGTGTAAGTAAGCAAAAGCTCTAAACAAGAATAAATTAAAACAGTCAATACAGTTTCTTTTCAATTTAACCTTATCGTGGCTCACTTCTTTCCTGGCTCCCCGACTGTCACTCCTAATCTCCATTTCCTTTGCTCACATCCTATAGAAGGGTTTAAAAAGCCAAATACTTGCGGTCCTAACCTTTCTTCAAATTAGGGGTGTGATCCGGTTTGTGCCAATAAGACTTAAAGATAAGAGTGCCAGAGGGCAAGGTGCTGGGTAAGACTTGCCCTCCCTGATAAAGTTAGGCAGGCATGTCAGGAGAAAGGTCCTTCACTCCCAGCCTTTGCGCATAGCAGCAGGGGGACTTAGCGCTTGGAACTCTTAGCGACCATACTTTAAACTGAAAAGTCACAGACAAAAGCAGGACGAGCGCTGAGGCAGGACGAGTGGAAGGACAGAAAGATGACATTATTTTTTTTGTTTTGTTTTGTTTTTGCTGTACGCGGGCCTCTCACTGCCGTGGCCTCTCACTGTTGCGGAGCACAGGCTCCGGACGTGCAGCCTCAGCGGCCATGGCTCACGGGCCCAGCTGCTCCGCGGCATGTGGGATCCTCCCGGACTGGGGCACGAACCCGTGTCCCCTGCATCGGCAGGCGGACCCTCAACCACTGCGCCACCAGGGAAGCCCCAAGATGACATCATTGAACCACCAACCCAGAAACTGCCCACCTCTAGCTTCCTGTTAAGTAAACGCACAGCCTTCTGGTTTAAAACGATCTGTGTCGTACACATGCTCCTGTCCACAGCATTTGGTGCAGTTGACTCGTCCTCTCTCCTTAAAAGGCTTTCTTTACTTGGCCTCCAGGACACCACTCTCCACTGACTTCCCTCCTACCTTCCTGGCCGTTCCTTCTTGGTCTCCTTTGTGATTCCTCCTCCACTCTCTAGCCCTTTAGAGCTGAAGAGGACCCCAGAGGTACTTCAGAGACTCCATGCAATTCCCCAAAGGTGCCCTTGACCTGTTCTCTTTCTGTACTTCCTCTCTGGGCAATCTCATCCAGTCGAGTGGCTTTACATACCAGCTGACTGTTGATGAATCCCAAATTGATCTCCCTCGACCAGACTTCTCCTGTGCACTCTAGACTTGTAAATCCAACTTTCTACTCTACACCTTCATGTATGTACCTATTATTTTTCTCAACGTGACGTCGGTACAACTGAGATCCCGACACCCACCTCCTAACGTCCGTGTCTCCATCATCCTTCCCCATCTCAGTTCACGGCAGCAGCGTCCTGCCACGCTCACACCGAAACGCTGAGGGTTATCTCTGATTCCTCTCTTTTACTCTCAACCCTCATTCCAACAGCAAATCCTGTTGTCTTTATTTTCAACACGTGTGTCTAAACCTGGCCCCTCTCATCCCCCCACCCAGCCCTTCCACAACCCTGTGGAGCCAGAGCCTCCTGCCATGATTATAGCCTTGCTTCCTCATGGATGTTTCTGCGGAGTCTCTCACTCCCACGCAGTGTATTCTCTACACAGCTGTAACAGTGATTCTGTTAAAATTAAAGTCACTTTGGTTAAGAGCCGAAGTCCTCATGATTTTCAAGACTCTACATGATCTGGCTCTCCACTACCTGTCACACCTCATCTCCTATTTCACTTTTCCTTACTTCATCCCTTGCTACTCCTAAGAGCTGTCAGTTAAGCTCCACCTCAGGGGCTTTCCACTGGCTCTTTCCTCTGACTGGTGTGATTTTTCTTCCAGATGTTCACGCAGCTGGCTCCCCGCAGGCCTTTGCTCAAAAGCTACCTCTCTCTCTCTCTTTCCCACGCCCATACACCTCAACATTTCACACCCCCCATTCTGCATTAGTAGTTTTTCTCTCTCTAGTACTGTACGCTGTCAAACATCCTTTATACCTTATTTACTTATGAATAGCCTGTTTCTCCCAGCAGAATGTAACTTCACAGAGGGCACGTTTTCATCTTGCGTTCACTTCTGTACCTCAGCACTGTGACCCTTGTATCTACATTTATCCAACAAGTATTTGAGTGCCAAGCATATTCCAATTAAAATAAGATACCATTTTGCACTTTCCTAAACAGTGAATATTTGGCAAGGGTGTTAGAAATGTCAACGCAGGGAGTATAGCCAATATTTTATAAAAACTATAAATGGAGTATAACCTTTAAAAATTGTGAATCATTATATTATATACCTGTAACTTATATAATATTGTACAGCAACTATACTTCAGTAAAAAAAAGAAATTAAAAAAATACACATTGGCTAGGGTGTTGGGAAACATGCTTATATACTCGGAGTGGGAGCACAGACTTGCACACTGTTTTTGAAGAGCAACTTGGCAACGTGTATCAAAAGTCTTAAAAATGCTCACACCCTCTGATTCCACCTAAAGGAATGTATCTCAGTAATTTACCTGAACAGCGTAAGTACTGATATACAAAGTTCTTCAGTGTAGAGTTGTTTAACATACTGAAAAACACTGGAAACAACCTAATGTTCAAAGAAGCCTGAAGAAATAAATCACAGCACATTGAGATGATGACTACAGTCCTTTTAAACCATATTTTTAAAGAATATTTAAAATTTTAAGAATCTAGGAAAATAGGCACCACACCTTTGAAAATGAAAAAGAAAATTCAATCAACTAAGGAAGTGCCTATTGACTGTTATGCATGGGGTTTTTAAACAGTAGGAACTGTTTGTCCCCATTGGAAATACGTAAGCATATGTGCATGAGAATATGTAAAAAGAAAAGGCATTGAATAGCTATAAATTGTGAAGTTAGAGACTATTGGGCATTGAAGAGATTAAGGATGTTCTCTCCCCGCCCACCCCTTCCCGCTTCTAAAGTGCTATACTTTTTAAATAGCCTGCTGGGAAGGGGACATTGGAAACCTGATGTGACATTCAAATTAACTGGTTAAATTCAAGATAAGACAGGGGCAGAGTAAGGTTCACCTTGCTTGGGACAATGCCTCCCACATTCCTTTCTCGACACAGACAGACCTGGGCTCTGTCAGAACCTCTTCTTTTTGCTGAATGCCTGCACACCAATGCATCACATCCTAATTGCCCACCTGCCCTCCTCCGTATGTCCATACATTCTGTACTGACTGTCCTCAATCTTTATATTCCATACTCTGAACCCCAACTGTGCCTTCATTTCTACTGCCTAGTGTACCAGCCACGTCCTGAAAAACAACTCAATCCATTCAGTGTCAAAAATTAAACAGCAGAGAGCATCAATACTAAACCAAGACTGGCCCTTCTGTAATATAAAGGTGTACCTCTATTATATTACAGAATTACCTATATTATTATTCCAAGGAAGAATTTCAACAAAATTTGATATTTGTAATCTTACCCTCTTCTGAAATCCTACAGCTCTTTTTTTATAGTACTATAAGGACAGATGTGATGAGGGATGAACTTGCCATTGCCCCATCTTGGCTGGTACCTTGAGGCCACGAATCATGTCTTACTTATCCCACGATTCCTCAGGCTCTGGAGTATGGCTTGCACAGTTTACACTTTCAGTCTGCCAAGGAAACAAATTACCTTCCAAAATGCAGAATTTCAGTAGGATGTATTCACATTTATATATTGCAAAATGTGACTTTAGTCACATTCTTGAGTTAGCTAAGGCGATATTATATCAGTAGGGTACAAGAAACTGTACTCTGCATAACCATCACCATTTGCTTAGACTCGAGAGTAAACTCAAAAGATAAAGTCATAGCAGTACAGGTGAGTCACAAGAGAAACACAGCAAGTCTCTCTTAAGAGGGCAGTAATTTGACAGAGAAAAAAGAACATCCCACAAAACAAGGTTCTCATGATGATTCGAATTACACAGAAGCATAGTGTTCATGGTGATACTGTCTGTACCTGTTTCTGCAAGTATGTTCACAAGGTGTCTGCTGCTTCAGGTAGAGATTAAACAAAAATAACTTCCTGAGTCACGGGCCTGGGAACATGTGTCCCGCAACTAAGGGTGTAGTAAGTCAAAGGCTTAGACAGGTTGCATCCTTTCCCAGGTACCACGAAGATAAGCAAGGTTCTTCACATGTTCACCGGCAAATGTACTGACCTGGTTGTGAGTGAGCTCACCTGGCACTCACACTGAAAACTCCTAATATGAACCGAGGTGGGCACCTGGGGAGCCTCCTGTCTCATTAGAAGCCAAGGTTCATGAGCTACTTTGAACGACGAGGTCATTGTGACTCAAAACTGAACCCTGTCTTCAGTTTATTTCCCTTTCTAGGGCTACAAAAATAAATCAATAAAACCTGCACGAACTCCCCTGAAAGAAATCACCTAACCTCATAAAAATGAGCCAGAAAATCTGAAAGAGGAAGCTGTCCATTGTCCACAGGTGCTAGTCTGACTCTGCACTCAACTCCCACTATTTAATCTCCAAATGGATTTATATCTACACCCTCTGCACCCCCGTCTCTATTTCAAAGACTACCTTGCCTGTGCCCTGGACACACCTGGATGCTGCCATCACCTGGCTGTCCCTCATCCCTGTCCTTCACCTCTTTACCAGCTCTTTTCCCACGGGCTTCCTCACCCTCCACATGTTTTTACAGTCTTAAGCCTCAAACATGCACACACGCCTTTGAGGTGCTTTCTCAAGTCTTTAGTCTCTTCAAGTTCAACATGCCCCAAACTAACCCATCATTCTCTTTCTGACAATTTCTTCTTGCTGCTCTAGTCCCTGTTTCACCCATGGCCACCCAGACAAGAAAGCTGAGGAGACACTTGGGACTGTTCACCACCAGCGAAGCTGACCGGACCCCTGTCCTCCAAAACATTTTTAATATTTTCACTCTGCTTTCTTTTTTTCTTTTTTAAAAATATTTATTTACTTGGGTGTGTCGGGTCTTAGTTGCAGCAGGCGGGCTCCATAGTTGCGGCTCGCCAGCTCTTTAGTCGTGGCATGCTAACTCTTAGTTGCGGCATGCATGTGGGATCTAGTTCCCAGACCAGGGATCGAACCTGGGCCCCCTGCACTGGGAGCGCGGAGTCTTAACCACTGTGCCACCAGGGAAGTCCCTCACTCTGCTTTCTATTACCAAATACTGGTGTAACTCTTACAAGTTTGTGCCTAAACTATTAGAACTAATCTGCCTCGACCTTCCTTGGGGTTCACCCATCACTTACCCCAACACACAGCCTACTCAAGGCATGTTGACCCTGCCCTCTACCATGTTCCCCCAACACTCCAGGTCTTTCATAAGGCTACATTTGCACCCCAGGGAAAGCCAGCAACCTTCCATGCCTGGCAAACCCCTATGCACACATTCCAAGGCCAGTTCAATGTCACCACCCTTCTCCAGCCTTCCCTTGGGCTGAGTTAGTGGTGTTCCCTTTACTGTGGACACATAGTACTTCATACAAGTTTCCATTCACATCAAGCCAGACAACATTTTACACCTGTTGTGTAAGAGGTACACTGTGCTGAGAGCTGGAAAATATAAAAATAACTAAGACCTGGGCTCTATCCTTATGGATATCTTCCAGATATGGAAGGAAATAATTATAGCACAGTGTAATAAATGCAAAGTATCACAGAGAACAGGACAGTTCAGCTGGGGTTTGAAGAATGAAGAGGTTGCCCTCAAATGGTTTTCTGAAACCACCCGCCTTTCACCTCACCCTCCAACTAGTGAGTGCATTAAAAGGAACTATAAATCATGTTTATGTTCTCAGGATCTAGTAGGCTGCCCAGCACACAGCAGGCGCTCAAAGCATTTCTCGAATGGACAAATAAGACAGACTGCACAGTTTATGAGTCATTCCATATCTGGAACAGTCTTCTCAGAATTACTTGCCAAGTGAGCAGAATTGTATGGAACGCCTGCAAAATGATCAAGAATTCACAGGACGATGTAAATGAGGAAGAAGAGAGAAGACGCTTGTCTCCCAGGTGCCTCTAAGACCCTCCCTGGTTGGCCTCATGCCCAGTCCCTGGCCCGCTGCCCCCGCCCCCCCCCCACAGCAGCTCACTGGTCCTCAGGCTCCACCCCCCACTTCCTCACCTTGATCTTCGCACTTGCTGTTCCCTCCACGATAGCCAAATATTGCCCTCCTTCACCTCCATGTGTTGGCTCAAATGTCACCCTATTTAAAGATCTAACTCCCTTCCCTGCTTTGTTTTTCTCCTTAGCACTTATCTTACACACTAAACATTTTGTCCACGTGTTTGATTTTCCAACCAGAATTTAAGCTCCACAGGGGCAAGAACTTGTCTCTTTTGTGCACCTCTTCATGCCCAGCACTTAGAACAGTTCCCAGCACAAGCAGGCACTCAACAGATCCTTGTTAAATGACGAAGTGAGTGTGTCAGAACTACTGCGTGTACGCAACGGACAGAAGTCAGAAGCGTAGACCCTGGGACCAGGCTGTCGGGCCTGATCCCTGTCTCCACCAATTATTAACTTTGTAACTTTGGGCAAGTTGCTTAAACTTGCAAAACCTCAAAATCCTCATTTGTAGAATGGGACTAATCACAGTACGTATACTTCATGAGTTGTGAGAATTATCCATTCAGAAATCTTAGAACAGCTTTCATTAGCGTTCAAAACACCTTACTAGTATTACTTTTCTTATGGCAAGAAACATTGAGATACGTTCTTTAAAACGTGGTTTAACTACATCCAAATACAGAAACATCTATAAGCAACACATTAAAGTTGGCTTTTAGAAATAGTTATTAGATGATCATTTCTGGGTTTTAATAATTAACTTCTGCAAGCGTGAATACATTTCTCATACTTCCGCTTGCTATCTCTCAAACTCTTGCCTAGAAAGGCCAAAATGATACAAAAGTAAATTGAAATGATTTTAAAATCAATCTAACACTAAATGAACAAGAAATCAGTTCACAAAAACAACTGAGCAGGAAAGAAGAGAAACCTATAAGGGTAGGCAAGTCATTACAGGTTTGGGATGTTTATTTTACTAACCGACAATAAAATGAATTAACAGGAAGGTTTACCCTTTTGAAATGGTCTTCAGTTTTCTTCTAGAGAAACATCTCTTTCATGAGGCCTTTCTTCAGGCTCTGCTATGATCAGATGGGCCCCTGAACATTCTTTTCCTCCAAATCCTAAAGCGCTTAAGGGGCTTTTCCACACCCCTTACAGATCCCTTTGTGCTGCTCCTTGGTTGCTGCAGGAACATGCATTCACCCTCCCCAGGCAGTTTAAAGGAGCCCCAGGGCGGGGGGTTGGGAGGGTATGTTTTGTTCTATTTCCGTAATCCTACCTGGCTCAGGCTGGTCACTGGCAGGTCAATTACATGTGTGTATGAAGGAACACACATATTTATAATCTAAAACCTGGTAAGAACTGGTATTACCTCTGAAAGAGGGTGGCAGGCGCTCTCTGAAGGTGCCTGACTGGATCTCAAAGTATTTCCTAAGCAGTTACTTATTCAGCAGCATGAATCTGCGATGACCATGTAAAATCATTTCCATCATGGTAAATTGGTATCTAACGTTAAGTCAAGAGCTCAACAAGAGAAATGCCACAGTTTCCGAAGTATCCAGCTGAGCGTAAGAACTTGAATTTTTCCAAAACTCACGATCAGACTGAAAGTGTTTCTTTAGACTAATAACGTGAAGGTTACGAGCATGGACTCCAGAGTCCTGTCACCTGGTCTGAAGGTACTACCTCTGCCACTTTCTAGCTGCATAACCTTGACAAATTATTTAACCTCACTGTGATGGCTTCCTCTTCTATAAAGTGCAGATAAGCCTCACAGAACTCTTATGAGGATTAAATGAATTTATAGGTGAAATGATAGAGACAAAGCCTGGAACTCGGTAAGCATTTAATAAGTGTGAGCTTCTATCACTGGCATTATAATTATTATTAGAAATAGTTTTCCTTGCTTACCTCATCTTATTTAATTAAGTGGTTGAAACACATACAGACTCCAAAGAAACAAAGATAGTTTAGATCTGGTTTGTTATAATCACTTATAATCTGGTTTCAGATAAACTTCCAGATTTTTTTTTTTTTTGCGGTACGCGGGCCTCTCACTGTTGTGGCCTCTCCCGTCGCGGAGCACAGGCTCAGGACGCGCAGGCTCAGCGGCCATGGCTCACGGGCCCAGCTGCTCCGCGGCGTGTGGGATCCTCCCGGACCGGGGCACGAACCCGTGTCCCCTGCATTGGCAAGTGGACTCTCAACCACTGCACCACCAGGGAAGCCCCAAACTTCCAGATTTTTTTATGGTACTTTTTTATTTCCAGTTTTAATGAGATGATTGACATACATCACTGTGTAAGTTTAAGGTGTACAGCATAATGATTTGACTTAATGTGTATTGTGAAGTGGATTACCGCAGTAAGTTTAGTTAACATCCATCACCTCATTTAGATGCAATTAGAAAACTTTTTTCCCCTCATAATGAGATTTACTCTTAGGACCTACTTACTCTCTTAACAACTTCCCTATATATTACACAGCAGAGGTAACTACAGTCATCATGCTGTACACTAGAACTGCCAGACTTTGACAAGTGAAATGGAAAAGTGCCATTGGGTTTAATTACAATTCTTTCTCGTATTCATTTCAAAGCTTCAAGAAAATGGCAATTTCAACTCCAGATCTGGTTTTCTACTTAGTTCTCTGAAAGGATTTATTGAAAACCCCAAGTTGGCTGGAACATTTCTGCTGGTTACCTTTCAGGAGACTAACTTTGTATGAGCACAGAGGATATCCATTTGGTTTCAATTTTCTAAGACACAAACACTTCATTGTACAGTAAATGGCAATATGCGCTCAATGATCCAAAAGCACATTGTTTTTGCTTCTTGATTTTGTTCTACTTTTAACTCTGTGACGATTAAGTTTCCTGTTCTCCACGACAAAACACCTCTCAATCTACTGTGAGCGTCCAAACAAGTTAGTTGCTAGTAATATTTTAAAAACATAACACAACATAATCAAGTTAGACTTCCAACCATTAAAATAAAAAAACTCAAATGCAAATCCACAAAATTTCTGTTTACACTGATTTTTTTTTCCATTTATATATGGAAAACCACCAGGTAAGAGATAATTTAGTTTTTAACTTGGATTGAAAACTCTGAATGCATAGCTTAGTTATTAAGCTTATTTATACAGGTTAATAAAAGCTCAATAAATTTCCTGTCTTTTCATTAAGACGAAGCAGACCTAGTTTTCCCTCTTTAAGGCATGGCATTATGTAGCATAAAGTAAAGGGACTTCAAAACTGTGTCACTCCTTGGTGGGATCATCTACATAAAAGAATCCCATCATTTACAATACATCCTGGGTACTGGCCTAATTTCTTAAAAGTGTGCGCTTCAGGTTTTCTGGGATTCGAGCACCATGTGGTCCAGAGAATCACACTAGTAGCAGCCACTACTCAGAAAATTAGGTGAGCTCCAAATTGTCCCTAGAAAGATAAGGACTGCAAAAGCTGACGGAGCCTGACATTCTCCAACCCTCCTACTTCACAGAAGCCCAGGGAGCGGAAACGACTAGCTCATGCAGCTCCCTGAGGCCATGGCGGTGCTAGAACGCAGCGCTTCTAACAACAGGCCAGGATGCCAGCGGCCAGGGCCCTCTGGGCCGCCAAGCCACAGGTGCTGCTGACACCCGAGTAGGAAGGGGCTCCCCGTACTCTGGAAAATCCATAAGCCTTGTATGGCAGCAACAGTAAGAACCAAAGCTTTGATCTCACTTATGCCCCAACTCCCCAAACTGTGGCAACATCCAAAATGAGGATTGTTGCTTCTCCCAATGTCTTCAGTGCCTCTTCTGTTTTCCTCCCAAAGGATGAACACTTCGAGCTGACAAATTCCTCCTTCCCACTCAGTTCCTCTGGGGATGGAAATGGAAATGTGTGCAAATCCCTCTTCCGCCAGCCATACCTCTTCCTGGGTTTGCTCCCCAGGACCCTCAAGACCTTGGTGCACAAGGCCTGATTTATTTAGGCCTGAACCTAAGTAAATCACCCTTAAAACACGTCTGCGTGTTATAAGCTTCTCACACGACAGCTTCGTAACAGGACTGGACAATAAAACCTAAAAATACTAAGGTGTAGACAGGTAAAGAGATCCCCTGAGGATTTAGTTGGTTTTGTTAGTTTCTGCAAAATGTTCTCACATGTGTGAACACATAAGTCTCGAGGCACTTTTTTTTTTTCCCAGACCATTCAACAGCAGTCACTATTTTTATAAGGGAACTTACTTGTAAATCTATCTGACATGCCTTTCATTTGCTCAGTGTTGTACCTGCTCAAACGAGGGGTATTCCCTGCAGTGTTCTGGTCAACTGGAACGGCCAGCAGGCTTTTTGTTTTAGTCCCTATGAAAAGGGCTGCCTTTCCCATTTCCGGTTCTTATTTTAACACAGAGAAATGCAAACCTCTGCCAATTTAGGAAGACATTTAACAGCTACTTTGGAAGCTCTCAGATTTTATAAATCGAACATGACTTTACTACTTCTAATATACAAACCAACATAAATCAAAGTTCGTAGTAGAAAAGTTTAACTTCTTAGTCACCCTCACATCCCTGAAGATTTTATAATACATCTTTCCGTAAAATTCAAGAAAAAAACTAGTCTCTTCATACATGATGTGGGCACATTATGAAACTAGTATATCACACCAGTATTATTAAGCAGTTAACCATCTGTAAAACATTTAAAAGTGAAATGACAGACATTACATGAAATTTTTAAAAATCTTATATGTTCTGGTATAATGTTATAAGTCATCATTGTAGTTATTACTTTAAAATGTATATCTCAGAAATAACTAAAAAAAAAAAGAAAAAAGTGAAATGACTCGTGTATAACCAGTGCCCAATTGTGCGTGTGTGTGTGCGTGTGTGTGTGCGTGTGCGTGTGTGCGTGCGTGTGTGTGTGTGCGTGCGTGTGTGTGCGTGTGCGTGTGTGTGTGTGCGTGCTTCTGAATAGCTCTTACGTTGCTTTATGCACATCTCTCTCTCCCCAACTAGCCTGTACGTTACTCAAGGATCAGGGCTGTGTCTTAGACTTCTTTTTCAGTCTTCCCTGTGCAAAATGCTGGTCCACAAAAGGCTAAATGCTTTACTGACACAATGCATTAGAGCTCTATAACCAAAACCGGTCTCTCTGCTGCCTGATAGGACTAATTTTACATTCAAATAATTCATAAGCTGCTATAAAACACAACTGAATTATTTTATGCTTACCAGAACTGGACACACGCCTTATCCTCTGGGGAGATACGGCTCGATCAGAGTTGAGATTTCTACTGTCACTATTCCGCCTCAAACATGAAGCAGAAGGTCCCACTTTGGCTTTCGGACCAGGTGTTTTCCTCAAAATGGAGCAGTTGGACTTGGCTAGACTCCTACCTGAGATGGTTGCAGTTTTTGAAGCAGAACCCTGTGGAAAAAATAATGAAGGTTTCAGTCCAGATCATACCTTCCCCACACCACCGCCTGGTGCGGTTAGGTATGCAGAAAAACACAATTTCTGTCTAAGCAGATATGCCAGATGGATATTTAGTTTTCATTTTTACTATAAAGAAATTTAAACTCTTCATAGTTTACTCTTTGATTCGTCATGATCTGCCTTTTGTCCCCATCAGGGAAACTGTTCCCAAGGTGACTGATGCCACAAATTAAATTCAAGCTACAGCGTTCAGCCCTTTCCGTAGAGGCCCTCTTCATGGTCTCCAACGCCGAAGATTCCATCATCTTTCTTTGGTTTCTCTCACAGAGCTCTCTCCTGGTTTCCCTTCTATCTGTCTGGTTATTCCATTTCTGGGTCCTGCTCTTCTCTATACCTTCAAATGCTGGTCATCACAAGGGTCCTCAACTTGGCCCTTTCTCACCATACACTCTCCCCACATGATCTTGTCCACTCTTTCCACTGCCACCTAAACACCGCTTTATCCCAAGTCCTCATGTCCAAGCCAACACTCTCTCCCGAGTTCCCCACATATTCAGTTTCTTTCTTCCTCTGCTTCACTTAGCATCCATCAGGCACCTCGACCTAACAATGCTGACAATAATATTATTGTTATTTTTACTGATCAACCTACAGACCTTACAGAATGAAAAATAAGTTTGAAATGCACATATCAATTCATTTAATCCTAATAACCCTACAAGGTTGATACTTTCATCATACTGCATTTCACAGCAGAAGAACATGAAGCAGTTTCTAAAACTCAGATTAATTTTACCCGTCCATCTCAAAACTTAGCTCTTCTCATATTCACCACCATGTGCCCAGGCATCCAACTTACACAATGAAAGCTATTTCTAGGGGCTTCCTTTCTTACCTCCTAAGCCCCTCTGGATGTCATTCTCACCCTTCTCCATCAGCCTCAGTACAGGTTGCATCATTTCTGGGATGCCTGGAACCATATCCAATTCACCTCCCAGTCCGCTGCTAGGGCGATCTCTCTCAAGTCCAAGGAGGCTTCCCTCCGTCTCGCAGATAAAGTCGACTCTTCCAAATAACGCCTTTTGGATGTGGCCGCCCTGCCACCCTCTTCAGCTTGCTCCTTACTGTTCATGGTTCTGCACCCCCAGCTCCCATGATACTCACTACCCTGCGTCCCCTAAATGAGAATGTTTCTTCATCTTTGTACACGTTATTCCTTCCACCCAAAATACCCTTGCATTCATCCTTGATCTTTAAGCTTCAGCTAGTGACTAACATGCTCTCTCCCCTAGAAGCCTTCCCTTCCTTGACAACTCTCCCCATCGCCACCACCCTACTCTGCCATGAGCAGGATAGGGAGTCTATACACACTCCCAACTGAGGACCTAACAGTCCCTTTTTGTTTACCTTCTAATACTACCCACTGTACTAGGCACTAGGTTTGGCCAGGGGCTGTGTCTTTCCTTCTCTAAATCCCAACCATCACTGTCATATAGAGCACAAAGTAGGCACCCAATAAAGGTTCTCATTCTACGTGTAGGAAATGAGAGCCTGAGATGTGCTCAAAGAACAAAGTTCAACACCATAAGCTATAATTTGTATTCTCCCATTAAAGAAAAATTGAGCCTCACAGAGACTAAGTAACTTGCCTGAGGTTATTTTGCCAATGAATGGATGGAGCTACAATGTGAAACCACATCAAACTCCAAAATCGATGCTCCTAACCTGTACGTTGACTATTCCCCACCAGGACCATTCTTTCTTTGCTTAATAAGTCATAAGTGCAGGACTTCCCCGGTGGCGCAGTGGTTAAGAATCCGCCTGCCAATGCAGGGGACACGGGTTCGAGCCCTGGTCCGGGAAGACTCCACATGCCGTGGAGCAACTAAGCCCATGCACCACAACTACTGAGCCTGTGCTCTAGAGCCCACCAGCCACAACTACTGAGCCCACAAGCCACAACTACTGAGGCCCGCGTGCCTAGAGCCCGTGCTCTACAACAAGAGAAGCCACCGCAAGGAGAAGCCCGTGCACCGCAACGAAGAGTAGCCCTGACTCTCCGCAACTAGAGAAAAGCCCACGTGCAGCAACGAAGACCCAATGTAGCCAAAAATAAATAAGTAAATTTATTAAAAAGTCATAAGTGGATATTTCCCTTAGAGATATGTAAAGCCCCATGTTGATGACATACACTAGGTGGATTAAAAACTAAATTAAACAGGGCCATATCCTAAGAGAACACTGGAAAGCAACATAAAATTGGCCAAAAAAAGCAGGCGTTGGACACAAAGATCTTCTCCCTCTACCATAAAACTGGCTAAGGTAATGCCCCAGAAAAACCTTTTAAAAAGTAAACCAAACTTTTAACCAACTTACAAAGTGAATCTTTAACAAATCAGATTTGTTCTGCCTTTCAGAACCAACATTCCATAGAATTTTGAAAGCCTGCAGTTTGTGGAGCAGAAAGGGCCAGGATTCAAGTCAGGGGACCTCAGTTTGAATCTCAATTTTACAACTTACCAGCTATGTGTGTGGGTTAAGTAATCACTTAGGAAGCTTTAAACTGTAGCTAACAAATTTCCTGTTGTTACTGGCAAGAGTAAATGACAATGTATAAAGCACCTGAACATTTCTGAGAAAATTAAATGATATAATATACATAAAGCACCTGAACAAAGGGTTTGACCCAGAGCAGTCATTGAAAAAAATACCCATTTCTTTCCATTTAGATAATTCACCACCCCTTTTATCTAACATACTATCACCAATATATAACCTCTATAACGGGGAGCTATACTCAACCTGCATCAAGTTAAAGTCAAATTCCTTTTCCAACAGAAGCTTTCTGAAGTTTCAGGTAAACCCTGACCAAACAGCTGGGAGGTTGCAGGCAACCTAAGGATTCAGTGAACTCAGGCCTAATTTGTCTCAAGACCAACAGAGCACATCGAAAATGCACATTTCTCCAGCACTGTCTCATCACAGAACCAGGGCAGATTCAGAGCCTCCGGGTGCTGCTGAAATGACTAAGAAACATAGGGATTTGCCTACAACACGACGCAAAGGCTCACTCATTCAACTCTCTACAATAAATACGATGCCTGTGGCCAGTGACGGTTTGCTGGGCCCCTTCCCCATGATACACGGAAATGTGTTAAGAGGTGAATAGTGATATTAGAGGGAATTGCACATGAAACATTATCATGGGGAAAAATGAGTTTTTAATACTCATCAACAAGTGTCAGTACTGAAAATATGGAAATCCTAACTGCAAGGTTCCTAAGATGAAAAGTGCTTCTTCTCCAGTACTGGGGTCCACTTCAATGTGATGATTCTATCACCTTACTTTAGCATCACACCATAAGCCTGAAAGACAGGCTTTCATTCCGCACATGGGAAACAGAAAGCTAAGATGTACTCTCAATGCACATATCAGAAAAAGTTTTAATTTCAAAATTACACAACCAATTGATATGCAAGGCAAATGTTATTTAAAGAAACTTTATGCTAGGTTTTCTGGGAGTTGGAGATCAGTGCACAATAAAAGCCTCCCATAAATCCAGGAGGAATAAATGTACTGTTTTCATGTATATGTATCTATAAACACCAAACTAAGAATGTTGCTTCGAATTACCAGAGGTTGTCATTTAATTTAACAAAGTATCTAATGAAAAATTGTATAAAATGAGTTTCCTAAGTCTGACTTCAAAAGGACTTAAAAATAAAAATCTGAGTTTTGGGGCTTCCCTGGTGGCGCAGTGGTTGGGAGTCTGCCTGCCAATGCAGGGGACGCGGGTTCGGACCCTGGTCTGGGAGGATCCCACATGCCACGGAGCGACTAGGCCCATGAGCCACAACTACTGAGCCTGCGCGTCTGGAGCCTGTGCTCCACAACAAGAGAGGCCGCGATAGTGAGAGGCCCGCGCACCGCGATGAAGAGTGGCCCCCACTTGCCGCAACTAGAGAAAGCCCTCACACAGAAACGAAGACCCAACACAGCAAAAATAAATAAATAAATTAAAGAGCTCTCAGTGGTATAGCATAAAGAGAAGAAAAGCAGGGAGCAGAATAAAAGTTACAGTGAAAGACCATTTATATACTCAATTTAAAAAAAAAAGAAAAAAAATCTGAGTTTTGAAATAATGGACAGTCTCAGTAGCTTAGACATCACTGCGGTGGGCCATTCTTCCTAAAAGGAAGATTTACTATAAATGCCAAAGCATCTCTAAACTGAACTAGCTCAAGAATATCTTCCTAAAAGGACCTAACAATTCCCTATGCACCCTCAAGACACTTAAAACAGCCCTTTAACACTTCACCAAACTACACGTGTCGTTCCTCTCAGACATGAGCCCTCCACACAGATGACTCCCATCTGCCTTCCTACCCTGGCACCGAACTCCACTCCTGGCCCAGAGGACAGACGCCCAGGAAAAGCCTATGTGGGGCTGGAGATGCATGCAAGCCCCACTGCCGAAACAGCACTGAGGATGAACACACAAAGCCCAGAGCAGTCTCCCAAATGCTTCCAACACTCAGAAAGCTAGTTTCTTCAAGCTAGAGTCAAAACTATATCCATGCTGGAAAAAAAAAAAAAATCTTTGAACTGCATGTGAATTCTTGTTTAAATGGAACCCCCAAACATCTGCCAGGTACTGTATAAAACATACTACCTTTTCACTATACATGAATAAAATAGGTTTTATTTTAGTACCGGGAATCAATACATTAGGACTGCAAGAGACCTCAGACATCTACTAGCCAATCCTTTCACCACTGTGTCTCAAAAGGTTACTTGCCCAGAGTCACCTTAGCTAATCAGAGGCATAATCCAGAATCCTCCTGTTCACAGGACAGGGCTCCACTACCTGGGGCAGCTTCCTCAACAGGAGACCAGGAATTATTTTTATGTTGATACTGTTTACCAGCACTGCCTAGCCATTTCTCAAATGTGGCCCAATACATCTGTAAGTTCATAAACAAAACGTTTATTTTTTCATAAATATAAAATATAATCAGATATTTAACTTCAAATAACTAATTACACTAAAATATTAAAGTAACCTGTTCTTTCAGCTGACTATTAAAAGGGATGTTGATACTCAATACAAAATACTGGACTTGAGGTTTTTTGGGTTTTTTTTTTCGATATGCAGGTAACCAATTAACATTCTAAAATGTACTGACAAGACACAGAATTACTGAATAACATAGCAATACCTGAAAGCAAATCTGCACACCTAGTTCAGCAACATTACTGACTAGTAGTGGATAAGCAATTGCTAATACATCTCTCCGTTTCCACCATTTCCTGAAGCGGGTAAAAATTTCACTTACCAAAAACAGAGAACCATAGTCAAAGGTCTCATTCATAATTTCCTTTTTTAGCTCTTGTTTTGCCATCGGTGTCCCATTTTCTTTTTCACCCTTGTTTTCAGGGCTAATCCTATCGATGTTGGAAGTATAGGGCATTTGCAAACATTCTGTGCTTTCCATTTTAATAGGGAGTTCACCTTTGATCTTCTGAAAAACGGCAGCCAAGGACCCAGTCTCACATGCTGAATTGGAAGAACTTGCTTTGTCAACATCTTCCTGATTCGATTTCACGGCAGATGTTGTTCTTACAACTTTGTGTGAAGCATTTTTAGAATGAGTTGTAACATGCACAGCCTGGCTCGTAATGAGTTTATTAAATTGCTGCTTATGTGTCTTGTTATTTAGGATTTCTGCTTTTGTGTCCGCATTCAAGTCAGACGTTGGTGTTTTTCTCAAAGCTGTCGACGGTCTTGAGGAAGACACAGATGAGGGTGATGAGGCCCCAGTTAACTGAGGTCGGGGTGCAGCCTTTGATAGAGCAGGGTCCTTGGACGGTAGCACTGGTCTGGATACAACTTTTGCTTTGACATTCTTGAAGTTTGGTCTTGGGTAACTTATAATTTCAGTTTTTCTAACTTTGCTGCCTAGGGGGCTATTCGTTTTGGTGGTTGATTTTCCTAGATTAGGTTTAGACATGTTCATCGGTGCCCCCTTCAAGTTTGGTAAACGTCTAAGCTCTCGATTACTCTTCTGCACTGTACTCCATTTCTCCGTCGCTTCAATAGGTGAGAGAGAAAAGGTTGCATTTGTGGGTTCTAGGACTGGCGTGGACATGCAAACTATGTTATTTGTACTAATGACCATATCATCTGCATCCCAAGTCAGTTCAAATGATGAAGCCACCTTTTGTCCCGGCGGGCTATTCGGTATCAATTCTATGGTATGATTTCGGGTTCCCAAATCCTTTTCATTAGAGGCAATTGGTGTGTCTCTAGCCACAGTGACTTGATGTTCTGGGTCCAGCACTTGGGTTTTGCTTTTATCAAAAGCTGGCACCAGTAAAGGGCATTCATCATCTATAAGACAATTGGACACTGTTTCTCTTACATTTTGGCCCATTTCCTTTTGCCCATATGAGCTCTGTGAATGTCTCTCACTATTTGGTTCATCTTTAGATGAACAAAAGAACTCTTGTAATACAGACCCACTGGGAACATCCATGCCATCAGAAACTGGTGTTAGAGCTTGTATCTCCTTTTCTCCGCCTAGTCTTTGCTGTGCCCCATCTGGGTACTCACTGGTGACCTTTCCCGAAGAACAGTGACAGTGATTTTCAGTATCTGGAAGAACCACATCAGTTTGCATCACCATGTCAGAAAATGCTGTGTAAGTTGTGTCTTGGGCCTGTGATGCTGTAGCTTGAGGGTTTTCGAAGCTGTCTCTATCATAACTCATTTCTCTCACATATATCTTATCAGAATGGGAAGATGGAGGAACGCAACAGGATGAAGATGTATTTCTACTTCTCAAGCTGGTTGGCTGCAGGCTTGCAGTGGTAGGCAAAGACTGACTCTTTCCAGTGGTGTCATGTGTTATGAAGGTACAGTTAACATTATCCACTTTCATGTCAAATGTCTGGTTTAGCACCAAGGCAGTAGGGTTTCCTGTACAGTTCAAATCATCATCGTTAGGATTCCACACAAAAGGCAGAGATGTCTCAACGCTCTGGTCCTGAAATGATTCTAGGGAATGACAACTGTTACGCAAATCTTTGGGTTCCTCTGTATTTACAACATGTGCAAAAGACAGACATGTGGAATCCTTGTGCATATCTAACATCTCCTTACTAACAAAATCACTTGAAGACTTTTGGTGTTCAAGTACTTCAACACACCGAGGGTTTAAAGAAATATTTTCACCAAAGGCCACAGCAGAGTTGGTTTCATAATCAACCACCATGTCATCTGGGTTGGCAGAATTCCAACTCACATTATTGGTTGAAGAGTTTTGGGTACATGGTGATTTTTGGTTGTATGCATATGTGTTTCCATTTTTATCACTGATAAATAAGGACTGCAGTTCATCTTCTGTCTTGTCATCTGAATTATCATCATTCATCCTGAAATATTAACTTTAAACCTCTGCCATTTTATTTCTTCTTTAAAACTTTTAAATGAGAGGGAAGGAAAATGTGTCCATCTCCTAAGTTTTTCAGCACAGTTGAAAGTTTCTTAGTCTAAGCTGTCTTGAACTTGAAATGATTTGTTGTTCCCTGGAAGAAATAAAATGTTTCACTCAAGTAAATATTAGAAAATTAACAAGTCATCACTTGATTAATTTCAATTGCTTTCTTTTTACATTTAAAGAACCTACAACTATGGACAAGGGTGATTAAGATATTAGCTAAAGAATCACCCTCTTTTCAAACATTCTTTTTCATTTGAGGAAACGGGCAGAATGGGCTGCTAAAACTGCCCCCCGCATCTGAGATGCCTCTGCCCTCACTCACCATAATAGAGAAGGAGGCTAAATCTGACAATAGCCTTTCCTTCTTTTTGGTTGACAGAGTGACTACTGGTCCTAATTTATCTAGGACGGTCCCAATTTATGCCTGTTGTCCCAACATAATTAGAAATAATGCCCTTTTCATTTTCAGAAAAGTCCCCTATTGTTTCCATGAAGAATGATTTCCAGACAGATTAAGCAGGCACAGCACATAAGCTAAAGATCAATGAAGATTTAGGGCCCTAGCGTTTCTCTTCCCCATTTTCACTGCCTTTCTCAAACACACTCCATTTCAAAGCTGAAAAAAAGAAAAGCTGTTGATTCTTCAGAGTTAAAGTGATATTCTATTGAAAGTACCTAAAAATGTTGAACAGAGTTCCTGTACGACACAGCAATTCTCCACTTAGGTATCTACTAAAATGAAAGGAATACAACCAAAAATTTGTACACCAATGTACATGGTTCGGTCCGCCCTACGGGCCACCAAGAAAAAAAGATGTACATGATTTGTAATAGAAGCATTATTCATAACAGCCGCAAAGTGGAAGCAACCCAAATGTCCATTAACTGGTAAACAGATAACAAAATGTTGGGTACCCATACAACGGAATATATTTTTCAGCAAGAGAAACGAATGGAGTATTGATGCATGCTACAACATGGATACAACGTTATGACTTAAAATATAAATAAAAGAATATTATAAGCAAAAGTAAAAGAATATATAAGTAAAAGAAGTCAGTCACAAAAGACTACATATTATGGGATACTATTTACATGAAATGTCCAGAATAGGCAAATCTATAGAAAGCAGATGGGTGGTTCTCTAGGGCTGAGAAGGGGTGCGAGGGAAGGGAATGAGGAGTGACTGCTGATTGGAATGTGTTTATTTTGAGGGTAATAAAAATGCTCTAAGGGTTATGATTATGGTGATGGTTGCACAGAGCTGTAAATATACTAAAACTATTGAATTGTACACTTTTAAAAAATCATTAAAAACAACCCATGAGGGGCTTCCCTGGTGGCGCAGTGGTTGAGAATCTGCCTGCCAATGCAGGGGACACGGGTTCGAGCCCTGGTCTGGGAGGATCCCACATGCCGCGGAGCAACTGGGCCCGTGAGCCACAACTACTGAGCCTGCGCGTCTGGAGCCTGTGCTCCGCAACAAGAGAGGCCGCGATAGTGAAAGACCCGTGCACCGCTATGAAGAGTGGCCCCCGCTTGCTGCAACTGGAGAAAGCCCTCGCACAGAAACTAAGACCCAACAGAGCAAAAATAAATAAATTTAAAAATTCACGACATTTGTCAATATTAAAAAAAAAAACCCACGAAAGCTTTCAAATCCAAGGATTTTTGCAAAAAACTAAAATTTTATTACTCTTTTGATTATACTGAAGTGCTTAAGGAAGGCCCACATATTCAAGCTAGGACTGCAAATACCTCATATAGATATACATTCGCTTGAACTGACTTTCTAATCTTGGTATTTAATGCCAACCAGGTATCATGGTTCTGTTCTGAAGAAATAAAATATCCATGAGGAAAAAAATGACATTCTGTAACCTAGAAATTTGTAAATTAAGAGTAGATCTCATTTTTCTATTTTGCAATCTTTTCTCTGTATTCAAACATACTTCAGTGACCTAAATACAATGAGGAGAATAGGAACGATAGAAGAACTGAAAGGATCAGTATCTTTGCTAAGAGTGCTCCTGATTTCCAGCCATGCATCCTGAAACCAGCTTCTACCAGGGGCAAGAAGAAAGGCTGCAATGTTTATGTCAGCAGCACGCAGGCACACGCATACAAGAGATTCTGATCCCAAAATAAGTGCTATAGGATTTGTATGCCGGTAGAAAATTTAAAGTAGTCTCTTTTTCCCCACCATAGCTCTTTAGGTAATAAAGAAATCACTGAAATAACAGATTTTGGCTAGCACCTTAATAAAATTTTTTATGAAACACAAATTATATTTTTAATCCTCGGGTATAAAACAGGTTAGAGCTAAATGTTTAAATCAGGAAGTCCATTTATTCATTTTTTGGAGTTACGTGGGGGGCGTAGAATTTCACAAAGCATGAAATATGCTACACCTTTATGTTTCCATAAGGCCAATACTCATTTACGAGATCCTGGGATAAACAGATAGGAGCACTGCAAACAGAAGCATTTAACATAAGTCATAGAAGTTATTTGCCTGGATAAAGAGAGTCATTAAATTCAACTGATGGAGCTTTACTTCCTGAGCTCCCTCTTTCAAAGTGTACAAAATATGATTTTAAGAAAACTGAAAAAAGTAAAGAAAATGGTTCGTATGTCAAAGCACCTCAAGTTATTTTTTAAATAAATGTATAATAGGATAATTTACACCACCAGTTCCATGTCCTTCTATGTTTAGGTTGTTTCTAGATTTATTTATTATTAAATATTATTTATTTATAAACAGCACTGCACTAAATATCTTTGCAATCTTTGACTACCTCTGATTGTTGCCTTTGGAAAAACTTCCTGGAAATAAAAGCATTACTGAGTCAAATGATGATTTTTGAAGGCCCTTAAAATAGTTTGTCAAATCATTAATAGAATAAAAAGGCAGGATTATTAACAATGTATGTATTAATAAACGTATATAACCTGAGTTTTCTTTTAAAGCTTGTGCATTTTGTTCAGCGTTGTCTCCCAAGAACTTTCCCAAGCTACTGTAATAGAAAAACATTTCTAACAACTGTGAAATTCCACTAAAGTTAAGGTTAAATGTTTTAGATTTATAAGTCAGTAGATTGGGACTTCCCCGGTGGTCCAGTTAAGAATCCGCCTTCCAATGCAGGGGATGCAGGTTCGACCCCTGGTCCGGGAACTAAGATCCCACATGCCACGGGGCAAACTAAGCCCGCGCACCACAACCAAAGAGCCCGTGTGCCACAACTAAGACCCGATGCAGCCAAATAAATAAAAATAAATTTAAAAAATTTTTTAAAATAATTCAGTAGATTACAAAGAGTAATAGGAAAGTAAAGAAGCCATTAGCCTTCATACGACTGCTTAGCACCCTTGTGTTTATAATTTTTTTAAATTCACACATCCAAGAAAAAAAAAATCCCAAACTCGGTGAGCAAAGCTAACGACAACAAAAAAAACCCCCACAAAAACAAAATGTATTCTGAAGAAATACTTAAGGAGAATTTTGCTATGAAATAAATTTACTGAAGTCTCTTCTACTTTTGTAGATAAGAGTAAAGAATTAGAGGTACAGAGATTTGGATACCAAACAAATTCTGAAGTTAAGCTTATCAGTTCCAGGATTAGTTGGAAGATCAACCTCAACATTCACTAAGGAAAAAAAAATAGCTTCAAGTCTCCATCTCATCGCTACAGACAAAGCCATGGGCAGGAAAGGGATGACCAGGCTTCCCTCAGGAATTTTGTCAAACAAATTAAAAGTTAGCCTTGTTGTCTTATGGCCAATCTCACTCCTTTCCTGATATAAGAATAGTACCTAAATTTCTACCACTTGCTGGACTCATATTCTTTGACTTAATCTCACCTGACCCATGATGCAATGTCTTTATATTTCTATGATTACAATGTAATTTGTAAAGCCTTCAAAGTTACTATCTTGGGAACGTTTTTTACTAAAGCAAAATCAAAGATGTTTTAAAAAGAGAAAAGGTTGGACTAAATCATTCTCACCTAAAGGGTTAATTTCTCAAGTTGTCGTTCAGTAGCATTATCTATCAGAACAAAGTAGAATGATTAAATTTCCTTTTTAAGAGAGCCATTTGGGAAAATAAAGAGATCTTTTTCAGAGAACAATTTGTACGAGAGAGAACAATTTCCCTACTTATTAAGATGTGGGAATATGAGAGGGTAGCTCCTCTTGAATAAAAAGATTAGCAGAATATGTATTTCTATAATGATGTGTAAGGTTAAAAACTGATAGATATGCACTAAAAGAAATGGTCAATGAAAAGCACTACTAGTGCAAGATTTGAGCTATTTCAACACCTTTGGGAAAAAATAAGGTTAGTTTCTAAATCTTAGCTTAAGAATGATTGTTCCCCACAGATTAAAATCCATTATCATATAATTGAATACATTAACATTGTCATTAATACTGAAAGACATTTTAGAGATCCAATTCAAATTTCCTCATTTTACAAATGAGGAAACCACTTCTAAGAAATAAACTCCATGGCTGGACCAAATTAGTTGCTAATGGCAGCTTACTGTTAGATTATACAATAGTTATGTGCCTTATTTGTCAACTGAACTATAAACCCACTAGAGGCTTACACCATCAGTAGGTATTTTCTACATCTTCCTATTACATGCAATGTCTAACACAGTAATTTGAACTTAACACAGCTAAACTTGCTATCCCATATGCTAATTATGAAATAAAAGAATTTGTTTCAAGTCACATTTCTCTGAAGCCATAAACAACTTTAATTTTACTCCTTATTTGTGTCCATATATGGCATACCAGTTGTATAATACAATTATAACTTACAGCTTTAAATCAAAGAATCATGTCAGTCGTCTTAAGTTTTTAAGAACTCACTAATCACAACCGTTGTTCAGCTCTCGAGGCTTTAAAACCCAAAATATTACCTAATCTTCAATGTACTGTAAAACAAAAAGACACATGCACAATACCTAAACTACAAATTTTATTCTAAAGTCAAAAACAAAGCAGTTGAACAAAAAGTCACCGGCATGTGTTACTAGTATATTCATAAAGTTCTACCTCCTGTTAAAACCATTCAAGGTGGCTAATAATTTTACCCCTTAAGCCTCATCATATTACTTTTTTCACAATTCAGGGTTAAAGTCCTAAATTAGCTCCAGCAACCTACCTTTTGACAAACTCAACTTCCTCAAGCACTGAGCTTAGTAAAGTACATCTTACACCTAGGAACAAAGTACTGGCACAAGCATACCTACTCACTGGTTTCCTAAGAGCATAATGATTTCCAGTGAAGCCATTTAAGTAGGGGGAAATCTAGAGTTGGTTTAATGAATTTATAAATGAAGGCTATGGACGTTCCACAACAAAGTTGAACTTTAAATCATTTACAAAACAAGTACAAATCAACTGGCTGCTTCTGAAAAAAATGCAGATTGAGTCAGTAGGTCATGGGTGGCGCCTGAGATTCTGCATTTCTATCCAGCTCCCTGGTGATGCTGAAGCTTTCGGTCCATGGACCATCCCTGGAGTAGCAAGGATGTAGCAGAGAACTCTGAGAAAAGATTGCCCACCTAGCCAACTAGATCAACACAGTAACTGTACTGTCAGAGCTAGTTACCCTCACATCCAACTTTATAATATGTTCTCTAACTGGAAACAGACGTCCCTTACTTTTGAACCCTTAATTTATGCTTTTGCACTTTCCTCTCAGATAGCTAATACTCCCTCTATGGAAAATAACTGAAAATTTTTATAGTCATGGAAGATGTTGCTTCTAAATCCTACTTGAGTTTATTCCTTCCATGTGGAGGGAGTTCAGTGAGTGTAACATTCCTGCCTTTTTTCTGTCCTTTCACTCACTCCATCCAGAAGCAAGAAAGTGACTTAAATGGATTCTGTAAATTCAGGAAGAACTAGCTGGGCAAGGACTAGGATAAGGTGAGGGTACCATTTGCCTTGGGCACTAAATATAAGACAGTCTCAGTAACAGTCCCCCCGGAGCCTGAGGCAAGGGAAAAGTCAGTAATACTGACCCTGTCTCTCCTTTAAATTTTTGAGATTTTATTCATCGTGGATTTTTTTTACATGAATTCTGATTTTTAAAAATAGTGATCGGGGCTTCCCTGGTGGCGCAGTGGTTGAGAGTCCGCCTGCCGATGCAGGGGACACGGGTTCGTGCCCTGGTCCGGGAGGATCCCTCTGGCCGCAGAGCGGCTGGGCCCGTGAGCCATGGCCACTGAGCCTGCGCATCCGGAGCCTGTGCTCCGCTACGGGAGAGGCCACAGCAGTGAGAGGCCCACGTACCGCAAAAAAAAAAAAAAAAAAAAACAGTGATCGAGGTAAACAACATTTAAAGCACTAAGGTTTTGCTGGCCTCACTCTCCCATAGTGACCCGTGGGGAAGTGTCTCTCAAACGCAGTTCTGTTCCTCAAACTCACTTTCATCTGTAACTGATCTATAATTACAGCTGAAATTCTATAATTATAGTCTGTAATTATAATTCATCTACAATCATCTATCCACCTTACTCTGTTTCTTATTTCTCAAATGGTTCATAACCAGAGAGGGGAGGAAGGCAAGAATAATACCCAAGAATCAACAGCCCATCCTGACCACGTGTCGGCCACACTCTGGAACAAAGTCCAGGAGGCCAGGCCCCTGAGAGCCAGACATTTACCTTCAGTTGCTGAATCGGGGGGGCGGGGGGGGACCACAGAATCCCCCAGGAAGAGCTACCATTGCTGCGGCAACCCAAGGAAGCTCGGGGGCTTTGGGCTGCGGCTCTGCACCCACCACTGCAGGAGGACGTGCACACTGTAACCGCCAGCTCTGCCACTGTGAAGAGCAGTCGCCGGAACAAGGTAGTATTTACTGGGCCCCTCAAAGCTGTAAATATGTTACACTAGGCAACAGACCATGAGAAACAAACAAGGGGTAAAGTGTGCAGGAACAAAACACACGTGGGGTAACTGGGGCTTCTACCGTGGCCAAGGTGGACGTGCTTAGGTTCAAGGCATCGGCCAGAGGTTCGCACTGGTGGCTCGCAGCCTGTATCCCGTAATCCAGCTCACTTTTTCAGCTGGGATGTTGGTTTTAAAATAACACAGAGTGGGGGAGAGGCGTTAAGCCTAAGACCATACATTCTTTTGAGCTGAGTGGGAAACTCCAGCTCACAGCAGCACCGTCCTTGGGTGAGTGGCTGTCTCCATGGAAGGGGTCTGCCCAGGTCTGCAGCCTGAGGAAAACGAGGCCTGGGACGCACATCTGCAGCAAAGCCACTTGAGTCTCGGCACCAGGGCAGGCTGTTACCAGGCCGCCTTCCTGTGCAAGGCGCACAGCTGCACCTTGAACCACCCCTGGCAGGCGTGTGCAGAAAGCAGAGGCTTCGGAGGGCACAGCAAGGCAGCAGCAGGCCGACCAGCAGCTCGGGTGAGGCTCAACTACAACCGTAGGGAAGAGTCGCAACAGGCCCTTTCAGACACTGGTGGTCCACGGAGTACACTCACGGCTTTAGAATGGCAAAGCAGAAGGTTCCTGTGTGTTCCTGTGTTCCTAGAATGTTTCCAGCTTTCAACTGTTAACAACAGATCTGGTAGGTGATACAAATTATCCCGAATTCCACTCTGTATTCAAAGACGAGGGGGGGCGGAAAGTGGATGTGGTGAGCTGGAATCCACATGGCTTTTCCACAGCCTCAAGTCACACCCCCCCAAAACAAAGTGTTTCCAATTAGCACTTGATTGGATAATTAAATACTAGGGGTAAGTCTTCCCTAAGACTCAGGCTTCTTAGATTTAAGTAAATCCAGAGAAAGAGACAGTAGAAATAGCTCTATGGCACAAACGTGAAAATGACTGCTTGTAAGAGAGGGAAAGGTGTATCCTAGACCGGGCCTCCAGGTGCAGCACGATGACCTTTGGAAACACGGAAAACTGTTTTAGAAACTACTGTTCAGATATAACATTCCCTGCATTACTATTTCAGGGTTAGGGGATTGGGCTGTTTTCAAAATGTGGTAGTTTGGGAAGAGCGAGGAAAATAGGAAACAAGATAGTTCTGTGCCCGCCGGTGTGCTCGTCACACACTGGCTGCTGAATCAGCACAATTTTGCAGTAATGACACCTCTTCCCGTGAAGCGGCCCAGACTGTGGCCGCCGAGAGAACATGAACTCCGCCTAGGTTTCAAGATCACTCTAGCCTGACAGGACCAGACTAAGACACCAGTAAGGATGCCTACTGAAACTTAATTCTGGCCTTTTCACTCGAAGTCTGCAGAAAGTCAGCTCCAGAAGGGCAGGATTTTTTCCCCTCCTCTGGTCTGGTTTATTTTCCAAAATATCGCCAACACTTGGAAGAGTACACAGAGTGGTTTCTTAATAAACAGTTGTTGAATTAGTGAATGTATGAAAGAGCCAAGAGAATTTGATTTTGGACTTTAACATATCTGGATTTTCACTTGCAAGGTTAGGCAGTCCTACAATTTTCCCCTGGGAACATGACAGTGGTAGAGGTTTATGTTTATATTTAGGCATCACTATGTTATTGGCAACTTAACTTTGTCATTGGATCTCATTGTACTTTGTGGGACAACACGGCTGTATATCATCTGAGATCACAACGAGGAAAGTAAAATTAAGCCCTGGGCACAGAGTGGCCAGAGTTGATATAATTAACGCACCCGTCAGAGCCTTCAAACTGTCACCTGCCCAGACGTACTAGGAAAGTACCCAAAGGGACAGCGCTTTCACTGGGGAGCAGCCCCCTGAAGGTATGAGCGAGGCACTGGTTAACCATGGGCTAACTTCTAAGTTCAAGACCAGAAGCAGGGATGCCGGGGGTGAAGCTGCTTGCCGTCCCTCATGGCTCCTTTCATGTGGGAGCCCCATTAGTCTATGCTTCTTGGCTTCAATCTGACCCTTTACTGTCATCCTGCCCCGAGGAAGTACAGGACCATATCCGTCTAGGGAAATGGGGAAGAGCAGACAGGGCAGGCTTGGCTGACGTCTGCCCACTGTCTTCTGAGAGTGTGTCAGCCTGCGGGGAGCACAGGACCCCACACTTCAGGAGCAGCCCGGCCATGACTAGGAGAACCGAATTCTGGGGTGGGCTGTTAGGAGCCCTCTTTGTCTCCCACCCTGGAAAGCAGCCTCCCAGGAGCCTTTAACAGGGATGATTTGATCGCTCAAAGGCCAGTTATCTTACTCTGTCATACTTCTCCATTGGTCCAAAACCCAGATCAAGAACAGGGGTGTTACTTATTGGACACTTCAGTGAATGTTACATAGTTTTATTTTTCTTTAATTCCTAGCTTAAATCTGACTTCTAGAAGTCCACGTTTTAGAACTGTGGTAAAATATGTGTAAGATTTATCATTCTTAATTGTACAGTTATACGGCATTAAGTAGACTCACAGGACTGTGCAAACATCACCACCACCCCTCTCCAGAATTTTTTCATCTTTCCCAACCGAAACTCTGTATCCATTAAACACTAACTCCCCATTCTCCTCTCCCACCCCTGGCAACCACGGTTCTCCTCTCTGCCTCTATGAATTTGGCTACTCTGGGGACCTCATATAAGAGGAATCACACGGTATTTGCCTGTGTCTGGCTTATTTCACTCAGCACAATGTCTTCAGGATTCATCCCTGTTACAGCGTGTGTCAAAATTCCCTTCCTTTTTAAGGCTGAATAATATTCCATTGTACTTATAGGCCACATTTTATTTATCCAGGCATCCACTGATGGACACTTGGGTTGCTTCCACCCTTTGGCTACTGTGGACAATGTTGCTATGAACATGGTGTACAGATATCTCTTCTCTGAGACCCTGCTTGCAGTTCTATTGGGTATATACGAAGTGGAATTGCTGCATCCTACGGTAACCCTATGTTTCATTTTTTTGAGGAATTATAAAATCGTTTTCCACAACATCTGTACCATTTCACATTATCAGCAATGCACAGACTTCCGATTTACATCTTCAATGCTTGTTACTTGTATTCATTTTTTTAAAATATGTAATAGCCATCCCGTTGGGTGTGAAGTGATATAGTGGCTTTGAATTGCACTGCATTTGCCTAACGACTCGTAATTTTGAGCACCTTTTCACACGCATATTGGTCATTTGTATACCTTCTTTAGAGAAATGTCTATTCAAGTCCTTTGTCCATTTTTTAATTGGTATTTTTGATATTGCTGTTGTTGAGTTAGTCCACTTTTTAAAATCATATGATTTAGGAGAATATTTTCTACTTCTCTGGGAAGCATGACTGACTTAGTATGCTGCAGCGGGTACATTTTTAAACTCCTGTTACAGGATGAACTGTGTGTCTCAAAAAGATATGCTGAAGTCCTCACGCCCAGTACTTATGAGTGGGCTTTATTAGGAAATAGGGTCTTCACAAATGTAATCAAGTTAAGGTTAAAGTCATTAGGGTGGGCCTTAATTCAACATGACTAGTGTCCTTATAAGAGAAGGAACACACAGAGAAAGAGAAACGCCATGTAAAGACACAGGGAGACATAGGGAGACCCAGGGAGAAGACAGCCATGTGAGTGGCCATGTGAAAACAGAGGCAGAGACTGCAGTCATGCTGAATGAACAAGCAGGGCTACCCAGAGCTAGGAAGAGGCAAGGAAGCATCCTCCCGCAAAAGCTTCAGAGCAAGCACGGCCCTGCTGACACCCTGAATTCGGATTTCTAGCATTCAGAACCATGAGAATAAATGTCTGTTGTTTTAAGCCAACCAGTTTGTGTCGCTTTGTTACAGACTAGTACAACTCCCTTCTAGAAAATCAGTGCATCGTTCAAGTCCTTTTACAGATTGGTTGTTTGGAATTCAGAACACAGGTTCCATTATTAAGAAAAACACACACACATAAACAATGATTAGGTTCCCAGGCAGCCTATCGATGACACTGTAACCCATAATGGAGCGCGAGTATTGCCCAATAGTTCTGCTGTTTCCCCCAGAATTATGGGAAATGCAGCCAGCATTGCACATGGGGCCCTGAATATGAGCAACACATACCCTTTGCCATAGCCACAGGATATGGGTATAAAGAACTATACCTTCTCTCTTCTCTTTAACGGGCAGTGGAGACGCTAAGGACTCTTCACCCACCCAAAGAGAGTGATTTCGTGCTCTCTGTTGCCCAGATGGTGTCAGGGTCTCTGTCCTTGCTGTCCTCCCCCATGCCTGTACCCCAGGCGCACAGGCAGTGACAAGAAAGATTAGATTCCCTCCAGAGGTTTCTCTCCCTACTTGTAAAGGCAGCAAAAGTTTAAACAGTCCTTCATTTCAAGGATGAGTAGCAGTGAAGAAAAAAAAAATTATTTGAGGTAAAGATCTTGGTTTTAATCCAAAAGTATCTTTACCTTGAGGTGAAGCCTACCCAGGTAGCAGCTAACAGTTCAAGTGCTTAGCACTATTAGAAACAATGGAAAGAGGACATTTCCTGGCGGTCCAGTGGTTAGGACTCTGTGCTTCCACTGCAGGGGGCACAGGTTCAATCCCTGGTCGGGGACTAAGATCCCATAAGCAGTGTAGGATGGCCAAAAAAAAAAAAAAAAGTGGAAAGAGATTTACCTTTTTATTATAAATATGATGGTAGCTTGAAAACTTAAACACTACAGGGGTAAAGACCATGGAGCATAAAGACCTGCTCTATAACCCAAAACTGACGGGGTCAGTTTTGCTACAAAAATAAACAACCCAGAATGTCAGTCAGTGGTTTAACACAAACGTCCAGGGTGTGGGAAGGGAGCTCTGCTCATATCCACCGTCAGCCAGGGATCCAGGCTGACTGAGGCTTCGTCTCAGGAAAAACTGCCACAACCACCAGACACTAGGAAAGAACCACCGCAAAGCGGCCACTCACTCTTAAAGCTCCTGCCCTCCCTCCCGCTCACATTTCACCAAAGCAGATCACAGGACAACCCTCAACCTCAGGACAGCTGGGAAGTACCACCTTACCATTCACCCAGGAGTGGGAGAAATGGAAACACTTGCGCAAAGCATTAAGGTAGGACCTTCATTAAAATCAGCCATGAGTGCCTCTACCCAAATTATTCCATTTCAGCCAAGATGAGTGATTCACAGCTCTCAGGGAAGACAAAGGAAGAAAAGATGAGAAGTGAGGGCCTCTGTCTGTCACCAACATCTGATGGGTCTCAAAACATAAAGTGGGGCTTCCTTGGTGGCGCAGTGGTTGAGAGTCCGCCTGCCGATGCAGGGGACACGGGTTTGTGCCCCGGTCCGGGAAGATCCCACATGCCGCGGAGCAGCTGGGCCCGTGAGCCATGGCCGCTGAGCCTGCGCATCCGGAGCCTGTGCTCCGCAGTGGGAGAGGCCACAACAGTGAGATGCCCGCGTACCACAAAACAAAAACAAAAACAAAAACAAAACATATAAAGTGGTTTTAATAACCAGCAACTGGCAGAGATGGGCTGGTCATGACACCCATTTCCTTTTTCTTTCTGGCACACAGTCAGACAGTATTTCCCTACCGCTCTTGCAGGGAAATGCCATGTATTCTAGTCAACAGAATGTGAGCAGACACTATATGGACCACTTCTAAGCCTGGACTGTAAAACTCCTGTGTGATCCTTCATGCTCTCTTCCATACATGGCTTGTGCAGATGAACAAAGGAAGCCACATGCTGAAATGTGTTAAAGATGGTAGGACCACAGGATGGAAGAAGCCTGCACCCCTAAATCACTGCTGGGAGGATTACTGCCCACCCAATCAAATACCCATTCTGGACTTCAAGACAGCAAGAATTAAATTAGAATTATATTTGAACCTGACTGTTTTTCAGGTTTTATTTGGGGGAGGGGGATGTGGGCAGCAAATTACATTCTCAAATAATACTGTAACTACTTGCAAAGAAGGGAGTAATCATGAAGAACTGTATCATTTTAGTCATCTTTTGTCAAAACAAAAAAATATTATAATCAGCACTTGCTGAATATGAAAAAACCATATGATCTACAAATTGTTGGGGACACAAATAGGGTAGCTGATTCCATTTGCCCTGTCTTCTCACCCACTGATAATACTCAGACATCCAAGCTAATAGCATCTAACGATGGCCAGGAAAAAAGGTAATTTCTGTGTACTTGCATTTGATGGAAGAAAATTATACCCATCAAAAAATAGTTTACAATAATGCACGTCCCTGTTCTGTTTTCTTCCTTAAATCCTACTGCGTTTGCTTCTTCCAAGAAGTCTTCAGACGTTAATCTAGTACAAAGGTTGGCAAACTACTTTTGTCAAGGGCCAAACAGTGTGTTGGGCATTACAGTCCATACACTCTCTGGTGCATTTATTCAACTCAGTTGCTGTAGAACAAAAGAAGCCACAGACTTATATAAGTGAATAAGCGTGGCCACATCCCAATAAAAAAACTCACAGAAACAGGGAGAGGTCAGATTTGGCCTTCAGGCTGCACTGTGCTGACCCTGAACTAGTCCATTCTCAAATACTCGGCACTAGCTGTCATTTGCCATATAACGTCATTTAAAAATCTATTGCTTTTGATTTCATTTTTATTTCTTGACTCAGCAAGGTTACCGATCACAAGGACAGTATAGTCTTAACTCTCTGGGTACAACCAGTTAATATTTATCTTGATAAAAACATTCACAGGGCTTCCCTGGTGGCGCAGTGGTTGAGAGTCCGCCTGCCGATGCAGGGGACGCAGGTTCGTACCCCGGTCCGGGAGGATCCCACATGCCGCGGAGCGGCTGGGCCCGTGAGCCATGGCCGCTGAGCCTGCGCGTCTGGAGCCTGTGCGCCGCAGCGGGAGAGGCCACAGCAGTGAGAGGCTTGCGTACCGCAAAACAAAAAAAACCAAAAAAAAACCAAAAACAAACAAACAAAAAAACATTCACAAAAGCAGGCACCACAGGGCTCCTAAATTACCTAATGACAGACGTAAGAAAATATCACCAAAAAGTGCCTCCTGGTTTTCACAAATCTTATCAATTTTCACATAAATTATCACAATAAAGTTATCCTATAGCATAAATTAAGAGATCGTCATGCTAGCATTAGTTTACCTTTGTGAAAAAAATTAAAAATCTAATTAATTGCGACTTTAGGGACATTTTAAGACTAGTTGACACTGGGTGCCCATGTAGTGAATTTTTGTCCACAAGTTCAAGTTTGACATAGCTGTCAAAGACAATAAATCTGAAAGCACATTCTATTGGCCAAAACAAATCCTATCAGTATCAAGGCAATTTTCAGGACAAGATCAGAAATGTGGTCATTAAATGTCCACAGAGTACCACCACCATCCTTGATTAGACTCGGAAGAAATGGGAAAATGTATCAATCCCACCCATCCCAAAGGCCACATACTAGTCCCATCCCTTCACTGGGTCTCTCCCTGCTGCTCCAGCCTTTCCTGGGCTCCTGTGTCTGTAACTACTAGTTATAGTAGGTGCTTACCCACTATTCATCCTGCCCTTCTTCCCTGCTAGCAGAACCCTCAATTTGTACTGATGTTCACCTTGTCCCATATAACTTAGGAAAAGATGCCATCCCAGCTCAGGGGCAAATTCTGACAGGTTTAAGGCAGTCATAGAGGCCCTGATTTTCCACGGAATCTAAGAACATCAATAGGTGACCTGGGTCCTTAGGATTTATTGTGTTTGCACGGTAACTAGACTTACCATGGTGATCATTTTGAAATGTACCGGAAAACTGAATCACTATGCTGTGTAAGAGGAACTAACATAGTCATAGAAGAAAATGAGAACAACAACAAAAATTCACTATTATGTGACACTTTAATCACAAACCTCAATATCTGAAGGCAGAAACGACTTACTAGAGCACAGAGAGGTCAAACAAGGTTTCAGAGAACATACCGCAGGGTGCAGGGCAGGACAGGCTGCAGAAGCCCAGAGTGACCCAGGAATTAGACAAACAACAGAAAGGGGCGGGGGGGGGGCTCGTAATTCTCTATAAGGATCCACTAAACACCTCCTTCCCCCAGGTACCTACCTGTACCCTATCCATTCAGACAACTATCCCGACTCTGGAAACAGTCATATAATCTTAGAAGAAACTGGTGACACACTCCCAATCTAGAGCTAGCAGACCCAGAATCGGCTGCGGGTGAGGCATGCGGGTGCAAACAGTGAAATTCTTCCAGTTGAGTGGTGGGACTACCAGCCCACTTCCTGTGCTCAGCTCCACAGAAGCTTATAATCACCAGGCTTAGAGGCCCCATGCAAACGATGAAAGGATCTTTCTTTGCAGAAACAAAGTCCAGAGACAAGACCTACAGAAACTGACACTAGAGGTCTCGATTTACATGACTGCTCGTACAATCCACCAAACGAGCATTCGGAGGCATAAAGTACTATTATCCTCATTTCACACACGAAGAAACTGAGGCACAGAGAGTTAAAAAACTTGCTGTGGTCATGTAGTTAGAAGGTAGCAGCGCTAAGCAGTCTGGTGTCGTGCCCACCTTTTCACTCCTACGCTAAAAAACGGACTTACAAAAGATCAAGTATCAGAATGACAGACTTTATTATATTAATACTGAGAGCCAGAAGACAAGTGAAGCGATAGCTTCAAACTTCTGAGAGAAATTTTCAAACTGGAATTCCAATCCTGCCAAACCATGAATCAAACATGAGTGGGGGTAAAGGGGTTCTCAGGCACGGGAAGCGTCACACTTACCTCTCCTACGTGCTTTCTTGGGAATCTATGAACACTGCCAAGGTGAGGAAAGAAACCAAGGAGGATTATTATCTAGGAAACAGAGAAACAGGAGAAAAGAGAAAGGAATCCCCAGAAATGCCTGGGTGACGGCTGCATCCTACACCTGGATGGCAGCAGGAAGTCAGAAGTCCAACGAGGATGTCTCCAGGAAAACACACAGAGCTAATCAATATTGGGAAGTTTTAACCAATTGAAAAACTGAACTGAGAGAAATCTGAGAGTGCTTTTGAAGGATGTGAGTTGTTTCTGCCAGATATTTTAAAAAAGTAAACAGAAAAAATAGTTGTACAAGAAAGAAACATCATAACATACCACTTGGATCACAGAGATATTATTCATAGTCATATTTTGATTTAAAAGATGGAAGTAAATAAAAGAAATAGAGAAGAGGGAAGAAACGTGATTGCCTCTGAGAACAGAGTGGGCTGTTCTTTCATATAATCCTTTTAGCGCTACTTATCTTCTTAAACTCTGAACATGATAAAAATTAGGGAATTATGTAAAAGGATTACTTTGAACCTTTTCTATTTATTGTTTTCTGCTTCCATTAAGAAGCTTCTTATCAAATGAGGCTGTTGTCTTAGTTCCTTTTAAAACCCTCAACAGCTTAGCTCTTCTGAGGCTGAGCCTTGGGAGAAGCCAGTAAGACTACAGACAGGCTTCATGAAGAAACACAAACTTGAGCTGCAAGGGGCCTTTTCCTGAACCTAAAACTAGTGACTTATTCAGCTGCTGCTCTATCCTGGTAGCGACCCTGCTCACTTTAAGCCAGTATTCATGCTTCAACATTTTCCTGCTAACACCAGCCACCGTGAAGGATCCCTATGGACCATCAAGGTCAAATGTCAAATTCTGCTCTAATTACATGTCAAAGCTAAGAGGCTGTCTTGTAAAATACATGCTTGTATCAGAAACATTAAAATGTGAAAACGTGTGCCTTACAAATGATGAAATACCATAATTTATTAAAGCAAAGCTCAACATTTCAAAGTTACTGACTCTCAGGGTTAGAAGAGACCTCAAAAGAGATCTATGGAATCTTAACACTAATCTGACATTTAAATCATCGCAGACTGTAATCGACCAAATCCCCGCCCCTCCAGAGAAAGTACAATGGTTCTTGGCAGTTCCTACCTCCCCTGTCTAAATACTCCCTGTCCAGAGCCATAAAGTATATGATAGTATTTGGGATTCAAACTCTAGCCACAGGAGACAGAAAACCTCAGATAAGTGGCAAAAGACAAGTTTATTTCTGTCTCGTGCAAAGGTCTGGGTTGTTCAGAATTAAGGGACCCAGCTGTCAGGGACCTGGGCTCCAACTTTCTCGTTCCTTTGCTGTGCATGACCTCAACCTATGGCCCCAAATGGCATTATCTGTGTTTCCTTGAACAGGGTAGACGGGTCAAGAGGCAACGAAGATGGAAGCTACCTCCATATAATATAACGCACCACACTGATGCCTGATCACACGGCCACACCTGCCTACAAGGCAGGCTGGGACATGGACACCAATACAGGCTACCCACACCTGACTAAAAATCCTATAAACACAGAAGAGCGGAGAAGTAGAGAGTCAGGGACAAAGAGCCATCTCGGCCACACTTAACCACAGACCCAGTGCTCTACTCCACACAGCACTGCCCTTCACTAACAAGAGAATAGGTTTGTACGTAGACCTCCATGTTTTCTAGAAGCCAGGAGGCCTTAAACTCAGGTCCTTTCTGAAAGTACCTTGCTAGACTCAGGGGAGAAGATCTTGGAGAGAGATGGTCCCTTCACCGTTATGACACAGATGTGATAGTTCTGACAACTACGGAGGTGGGCCTGTAGACCTTAAGTTTGTGGATCACTTTGAAGTATTCTGATATAACTGAAAATTTTAGTTTCTCTTCATAAAGATGGTCTATCAAGTTAACTTTCGGTCTGGTTTTGCTTTTCAATGAATCGAACCCCTTGAATGGTCCACTTCTTAATTGTGATTCATGGCAGTTGTGCTTTTGGATCTTGGACTAAAATCTGTATTCAATCAAAAGTTGTAGTCTACTGGGCTTCCCTGGTGGCGCAGTGGTTGAGAGTCCGCCTGCTGATGCAGGGGACGCAGGTTCGTGCCCCGGTCCGGGAAGATCCCACATGCCACGGAGCGGTTGGGCCCGTGAGCCATGGCCGCTGAGCCTGCGCGTCCGGAGCCTGTGCTCCGCAACAGGAGAGGCCGCAACAGTGAGAGGCCCGCGTACCACAAAAAAAAAAAAAAAAAAAAAGTTGTAGACTACTAAAATCACAAAATGAATAAAATTAGGGATACTATTTGAAATATGCATTTCCTGTCTACCATGTGCTGGGCACAGTTAAATTCCAGGGCTCTATAGACTGGATTAAGGGAGCCTGTGTAGGATATGAGACATAACAATGAGATAAGTGCCTTCCTAGAGAAAAGATCAATATACAACAGAAGTAATGAACAGACCACAGTTGAGAGATTCGTTTGCCTAGCAAAGTCGGGAGAAAATATCAAGTAGAAATGGAAAGACAGGCAATGCAGCCAGAAGGAATCCCACTGGCTCTAAAGTGTGAAGGGATTGGAATGACTAGAAAGAGTAAGAAGCTCAAAGTGGCCACGGACGGGGTAAAGGGCAGCCTCCGGGTACGCTCAGAGTTTGGATTCTATTCTGGGAACAGTGCAAGTCTGCCAAAGCTGTTAAGAGGATACTAACATACTGGTTTGGCTGGAGTGTGGAAGATGTCCCAGTGAGGAAAGACAGACAGCAGGAAATTATCAGGATGGATCTGAACTAACACAGCGGTGTCAAGATGGAAAGGAAATTAAAAGCCAGATGAAGCTTTAAAAAGTTCATCTCTCTGTTTTCTGCACCGAGCAACAGAGAGCTTGGCGCACAATAAGTGCCCAACACGTGACTCTAGAAATAAACGTTATTTTAAAAGGCTACTTCATTTATATTAACATTTTAAGATGGAAGCTACAGCAAATAGTATAGAAAAGCTGCACAAATAATCACATACTGTGTAGCTATTAAAAAAGAACTAAGCTTCTAGTATAAAGTATAAGAGTTTTATAATATTCTCTTTTTTCTTTAAATAAACTAATATATGAGTTTAGGATGCTTATTCTGGGTGCAATAAGTGCTAAAAGGCTTTTTAACAATTCCAAGCAACAAATAAAGGAGAGATTCAAAGAATGAATAAAAGATCTAAGTTAAAATGAATAATATTAAGCATAGAGCCATACTGTTTAATCACCCAAGGAAAAGTAATTCACTTCTTTCTTTAAAAACACCCCAACTTTAGAGTTTTTAAGTGAAAATACCACTCAACAATAAATGCTATCAGAGAAACTTTGTTCATGCCATGACAAAACAATTAAAACGATCTCAACAAAAATATATCACCTCTATTCCCCACCCATGCCCAAAACCACATGAGGTTTGTATTTAAGACCCTGTATTTCACTGATTAGAATATGTTTATAGAAAAAATCTAGTATTCCCAAGTGCCCTAAAAGAAGACCCCTCAAATAACCCATTTCCAGACTATCAGTAGGTAACAGCAGTGGTGAACAGATGGCATCCCAAAGTACACAAAACTGACGTAAAACACACCAGAAAAATAAAAGACACATCGTAAGGAAAAAACCACTTTTACACTAATAAATAAAGACTAAACAATTAACTGATATTCTGTTTGAGCCTCGCGGTTAAATAATTTTAAACCTATGGTCGCATCTTAATGAGAATTGACATTTGAAAACTGACTTATTCTATACTTATTATTATAACAGTACAGTCAGCCCTCCATATCTGTGGGTTCTAAATCCATGGAGTCAATCAACAGCAGATAAATATTGGAAAAAATTCCAGAAAGTTCCAAAAAAGCAAAACTTGAATGTGCTGCATACCAGCAACTTTGTACATAGCATTAATATTCTATTTACAACTATTTACATAGCATTTACATTGTATTAGGTATTATACATAATCTAGAGATGATGTGAAGTATATGGGAGCATGTGCATGTTATATGCAAATACTACACCATTTTATATAAGGGACTTGAGCCTCCATGGATTTTGATGTCTGCAGGGTCCTGAAACCAATCCCCCATGGATATGGAGGGACCACGGCATAGTTAGTCTTCTTTAGAAAAATCACACTTGCAGTTAAAAGCCTTTCAAGGGGGCAGAGAGAGTGGAGCCCTGGCTGACTAGAATAAGGTCACCACCACTGAGGCAGAAGCTGCTAGAAGATGCAACACAAAGTCCGTTAACAACCTCCTGAACTTCAAGAATTCGGATCCCTGGACTTTATTCCAAAAATATACTTTTATTCCAAGACCTTCTGGCTTAAGAATTTCCTAAAACCTCAAAACCAGCATGTGGAAGACCCCACATGCTCACCAACTCTTAAAACCTCATTCCTGAGAGCTTAGTCAGTAATTCCACTAAGTAAAATGTTTTAATGTTTTCCTTTTACAAATACCTATGTTTCAGGACATCCTATATATATATATATATATATATATTCTTTAAACATATCATAAAACAGCATAAATAACAAAGTTGTGTTCCCACAATTCTCCTATCTTGTCGCTAAGATACCGTGAAAGTCAAATTGCCAGGTTAAACGTGCTCAGAGCATTTTAAATCATAAATATTCCAGTAGTTCTAGCTTTCTTCCACCCCTTCCTTCCTCCCTCCCTCCCACCCTTCTTTGTTTACACACACAGACTCTCTCTCTCTCTCTCACACACACACACACACACACACACACACGGGCTCAGAGCTATAACCAGAATCACAATGCAAAGTTGACTAATAACCAAGGAGCTAGGCACTTCAGATGATAATGTTTATATATGGAATCATTTCCTACCATATTCTATGCTATTGTAGGTGTAGAAAAACCATAAAATGACCATGTGTGATAATATAGAAAATTTACAATATATAAAATTATATACATTATATAAAAAAACTGACTAGGCAACACGTGAAAATTTTACTTAACAACTTAAAAGCAAAACACAGCACCACATTGATCTCTTTTCCTCTCTAAAAAGTGGTCAGAGTATATTCACATTTGTTCATAATAATCTTTCCATTTTCACACATTCTAGAATTTATCCTGAAGTAGGAATATTTTAATACAATAAATATCACAAATATAAGATGAAAACGTGTATACGACTTAAAAAGCAGCTTTCTTCTAAAAAGTACCACTTCTAAAACATAATTAACTCTAGCATTTTTGCTTAACTTAATGCCCCAAATCAACTATGTCAAGGTAACTTACCTACATTTCTCAGAAATCAACAGCTATCAATATAAGCAAGTGATGTCTTATTCAAGTTATTTGTCAAAAACAAACAAACAAAAACATACTTGGTTGTGCCTTAGGGATTGTCTTCTTCATACAGCAATGCAGAAACTACAACCAGACGAAAAGAAATCCAAACACCAGACCGTACAATGAATCCTCTCAAGAGACCGTCGTTATTCAAAGACCAGCTCGGCCTTGCAGCAATAATACGGCTAAGTGTAATGACTTTACTTTTTTCCAAAGTAAAGAATTTCCCTTGGACTCTCTGCCAACAAAACATCAAGGATCTTTCTAAGTCTTACAGATGGAAAACTTGTGTGTTTCTTAGTTATACTGTACATCACTAACAGTAAGACTAAAAACAAAACAAAAACGAAATGTTCTGTAAAGTAAGAAACTTCCTGGTCTATCCAGACCATCTCTGAAAACAGGAGTTACTTTCACTTGTCAGATTAAATCAGCATTCACCGTTGCTGGGTGACTGCTTCTGGATTAAAGAAACCAGAATATTCCAGTGACTTGGATAAAAAAAATTTTGAAGGAAAGATGGTAAGTAAGCATCTATACCACAATAGGAAAACTAAGATTTAAGGTATAATCCTTATTAACCTATCTACAATTTTACTTCTCATTTCCTATACTAATAAATTCTTAGGCATTTCATATCCTTTAAACTTAAAGTGAATATTCAGAAATTCTCAACTTAGTAACATTTGTGTAAGAGAAAGTTCTAGAAAGATAAGTACCATACCATTACAATAGTTCATCACCATCCCCTTAGGTTGGGGCAGGGGGTGTAGGAGACATCTGCAGATTATACACTTGCGTTATACATTTCTTTTATTATTTAAATATTTATAATTACTTTTAGAATCTTATTTAAATACCAAAATATTCAATATTAAGACATATTTATGCTCCAATGGAATAAAACAAATTCTTTACAGACTGTATTTTTTTTAATTAATTAATTTATTTTTAGCTGCGTTGGGTCTTCGTTGCTGTGAGTGGTCTTTCTCTAGTTGCGGCGAGCAGGCTTCTCCATTGTGGTCGCTTCTCTTGTTGCAGACCATGGGCTCTAGGCCCATGGGCTTCAGTAATTGTGGCACGTGGGCTCACTAGTGTGGCCTGCGGGCTCTAGAGCACAGACTCAGTAGTTGTGGCACATGGGGTTAGCTGTTCCATGGCATGTGGGATCTTCCCAGACCAGGGATTAAACCCGTGTCCCCTGCATTGGCAGGTGGATTCTTAACCTCTGCGTCACCAGGGAAGCCCCAGACTACATCTTTGATCAACATTTTTTTCATAGAAACTTAAATTAAAAGATTTGGAGGTCACTTATTCAGAATCCTGGGAGAGCATATCTGCTTTTTGCAACATGAATAACTAGTGTCATTAAAGCTGTTATAGATCTTCCTTGACTTATGATGGAGTTATGTCCTAATAGACCCATCATAAGTTGAAAGCAGCATAAGTTGAAAATGCACTTAATACACCCAACCTACCAAACATCATAGTTTACCTAGCGTACCTTAAACTGCTCAGAACACTTCCGTTAGCCTACAGTTGAGCAAAATCATCTAACACAAAACCTAGCTTACAATAAAGTGATATCTCATGTAAATGATCGAATACTGTACTGAAAGTGAAAAACAGAATGGTTGTCTGGGTACAGAAAGGCTGTGAGTGTCCGGTTGTTTACCCTCGTGATCACGTAGCTGATGGGAGCTGTGGCTGCCACTGCCCAGCATCATGAGAGAGGAGCACATCCCAGGGAAAAGTTAAAAATTCAAAATACGGTTTCTACTGAAAGCATAACACTTTATAGCACCATCAAGTAGAACCACTGTAAGTCAAGGAACATCTGTACTTTACAAAACAGTCAATGTAGTCCCTAAATAAATGTCTTTCAAATTCCAACAACAGACCGTCCAATTCAGACAACAGAAACACTTTCCAAGAAGTCTGTAGCAGGCAGTCTACACATGAAGTCAAACACTACAACGGATGAACTTCTCTTGAAATAAAACACTACTCTTATTAACAAAGATAATTTTACTATTCTTCTGTAAGCAGGGCCCATTCACGGAAGAGGGGCTGACTAACACTAATGATTGGCTCAAGTATCCGAGTTCACTGAATCCAATCTACTTATTCTATATGCAAGAAGACTGTGGTCTAGAGAGAATAAGTTATGGCTTCTAGCGGTGTCTCTATTGCATGACTTTAGGAGTCACCATTCACACCATATTCTGTGAAAAAGAAACCCTAGGGGTACTAGTTACATTAAAGATGATGGTAATGGAGCCTCAAGAACCATGCAAGGAGGCAGCGCTGACGACTTCCAAGTTCATACAACTATTTAGAGACAAAATCAAGATTAGATACTCCTGGGACTTCCCTGGTGGCGCAATGGTGAAGGCTCTGCGCTCCCAATGCAGGGGGCTGGGTTCGATCCCTGGTCAGGGAACTAGATCCCACATGCCTGCTGCAACTAAGAGTTCGCATGCCACAACTAAGGAGCCCTCCTGCTGCAACTAAGACATGGTGCAACCAAATAAATAAGTAAATATTAAAAAAAGAAAGATTAGATACTCTTATCTCTAGACCCTTTGGCCCACCACCATCCTGCCACATCAAAGTATGGGCAGGGGGGTGGCGAGGCAGGAGGAAAATTTAATGGTGTATTTAGGATAAAACCCTATCCTAAATTTTTATCCTCTTTAACACTATGCATTTAACCACCTTAGGGGAAATAGCATGAGTACCACAAACTAATCCTGCATTAAGAACATCAAACACACTTCAAAGAAAAAAAAAGCCTGCAGAAACTAGACATCAGCCTAAAGAATAAAACAATTTTTAAAAAATATTAAAGATGGTCTACACCAGTGTAACATATTAAATAAACAGTCTGTGTCCTAAAGCTACAGGTGAAAGCAAGAGTAAATATTTCACTTGTATTATCCAAACCTGAATCCCTATCATTCTCAGTCTCCCACTGACTACAAAGAGGAGATGAATAGAGAGTCTTAATTATGACTGTCATGCACATCTGCTACAACAAAATTATCTGGTCCTGCTTCCTAGTACAAGAGGCCAGCTTCATCTGTACTGATGTCATAACAAGGAAGTACTTTCGGCTACAACCACTGATGCCAATTAAGATAAGAAAACCAGTACATTTAGTACTGTTCTCAAAACAGATTAAATTTTTCTACAAAGAGAAACTAGGCCAAAAACTAAACACCGTACATTCAACCTGTTTTGTCATCCAGTATCACTCAATGATAAAGAAGATCTAGGCCCTAAGTAGAAACATTTCAGATCATTATTTACTGAATGACCAGAGTAGTTCTTCCAATTTCTGAAACTACACAACTACCCGTGATGCATCACACAGAAACAGAGGGATAAGAGGTAGGGAGAAATGAAATGGACACAAGTCTATGAAAAAGTAGTGGCTTAGGAACTTCGTGAAGATTATATAAAAGAGTATTTAATCCATATAAGAGAATCAATCAAAAAGAGATTAAACCTCCCAAGATATGTTCCTAAGAAAGAGAAAACTACCTACTAGAAACTAAATCATCCTGTCAGTTTCCAAGCATGTGCGACAAACATGCACACATAATTTTCCCTCCTTTCCCCTACTTGATTTGGAAAATTTACTTAGGCTGAGAACTGGTTCTTTTTATTTTCTGAGACACCAGCAAGGCTCCAAGAGGAATAAAGGTATACAGTTATAGGGGAACAAAATTTGCCACCCCAAAATATCTCTTCAACATGCAGGTTATTTCAAGTTGAAAACAATCAAAGCCCAAAAGACTCAGGAAGAAACTTTGACCTTCCCCCCCCACCACCACCGATTCTCTAAAGAATGTAGATAGAGGACCTGTTCCAGGAAGGGAGCATCACCATAGATAACCTAGTATGAACCAGGTGTGTAGAGAGGGAGGAACCTAGGAAAGTCGGCTTGTAAAATTCCTCTCTGTGTCCCACTGTCTCTGCAGGGCCCAGCACACATTTATTTACCAAACATTCACTTTTCCGTCTTCATGTCAATTGCCTTCCTCCCCTTTGAGGTCCCAAACCATTACTCCCAGCATCCTTTTTTGTCTTCAGCTGATGGTGTCTAAGGTGAGGATTTCTGCTATTTTGGTGAGTTAACTCAGTTTTCCTGGGTGCCTCCCATTCATACATGTTATTAAACTTCTGTGTGACTTTCTCCTGTTAATCTGTCTCATGTCAATTTAATTCTTAGAACAGCCAGAAGAATGTAGAAGGGTAGAAGAAAATTTATTCTTCCTTGAAAATTATACAGAAAGACTAGAAATCAGATCCCAAGGGAAAAAATAATGAATTAAACATCACTGGAAATTAATGTCTCTGAGTCAAACTTTTAAAACATTTTGTGATGCCTCAGACCACTAAACTCAAGTGTGGCAGTGGGGAAGAGTCTGCAAGAGCCATGCCAGCACACGGTCAGTAGAGACAGAGATGCTCTGGAGTTGCTGCAAGCCATTCAGAAAGTCCAGGGTGGCCTCTGTGCACAAAGGAGACTTAGGATAAGATGCTGCACTTTGATGTAGTATCAAAGCCCAGCAGGTGGGACTTCCCTGGTGGTGCAGTGGTTAAGAATCCACCTGCCAACACAGGGGACACGGGTTCAAGCCCTGGTCCAGGAATATCCCACATGCCGCAGAGCAACTAAGCCCGCGCGTCACAACTACTGAGCCTGCGCTCTACAGCCCACGAGTAGCAACTACTGAGTCCGCGTGCTGCACCTACTGAAGCCCACATGCCTAGAGCCTGTGCTCAGCAACAAGAAAAGCCACCTCAATGAGAAGCCCATGCACCGCAACGAAGAGTAGCCCCCGCTCACCGCAACTAGAGAAAGCCCACACACAGCAACGAGGACCCAACACAGCCAAAAATTAATTAATTAAGGAGCAGAAAATTTAATTCAAAGTGTAATGCCATGTGAGCAAAGGACTTGGAAGAGGCATATCTCCAAAGAAGATATGCAAATAACCAATGAAAAGATGCTCAACATTATTAGTCTTTGGGGAAACACAAATCAAAACCATGAGATATCACATCATACCCACTAGCATGGCCATTATCAAAATGTTGGCAAGGATGTGAAGAAATTAGAACCCCCTTGCACTGCTTGGGGGTATGTAAAATGCTCCAGCGGTTGTGGAAAACAGTTTGGTGGTTCTTCAAAAAGTTAAACACAGAATTATCTTGCATTCCACTCCTAGGCATATACTCAGAAGGACCAAAAGCAGGGACTTGAACAGAGATTTGTATACCCTTGTTCACATCAGTATTATTCATAGTAACCAAAAGGTGGAAGCAACCCAAGGATCCATCAATAGTTAAATGGAAAAACTAAATGTGGTAGATAAATACAATGGAATATTATCAGGCTGTCAAAAGAAATGAAATTTTAATAGTGCTACAAATAGATGGACCTTGAAAACATGCTATATGAGAAAAACAGCCAGAAGAGGACAAACATGTATGACTCCTCTTACACGAGGCACGTAGAACAGGCAAGTTCATAGAGACAGAAGGTAGAATAGCGGTTACCAGGGGCTGGGGAAAAAATTGAATGGGAAATTATTCCTTAATGACTTCAAAGTTTCTGTTTGGGATAATGAATTCTGGAACTAGAGAGTGGTGATGGTTACACAATATTGTGAATGTACTTTGTGCCACCGAATCGTATACTTAAGAACAGTTAAAATGGTAAATTGTTACGTATATTTTACCACAATAATTAAAAAAAAGACAAGACCACAAACTAGAAGAACTAGAACTGATGGCTTAATTTCACTGCTATCTCAACTTTCCCAATCTACAAAACAGGAGAAAAATGCTATACCACGTATCTTAGAACGTTGGGCTGTCTCATGAACATCTGAGATCTCAAATGTTCAATCCACGATGGAAAGGGTCTACACTACAGCACCATACGGACCACTGTGGTACCACACAGCTACCAGGTAGCGCTTCTGAGCTAGACAGTCACATAGAAAGAATCCGTTTGTACATATGAACAGACACCCGTAAGTGTGCAAGTTTTGTTGTTAAAATCCTCATTTAAATTCTCACTCTATCAACATAAGAGTCATAAAAGGGATACATGATTTCAGAGAAGAGTAAAATTATGAGAGCAACCAGGGCACGTTTGCTGACAAAGATCTTTAGACGAGGTTACTTGAGATGAGGAGCCAGGAGGATGAGCATCTGGACCCGCGGCCAATACACGGGGCTGGTCGCTGGAGAGCTTGGGTGGGGACCCCAGGAGAAGCGGCACGGCCAGCCTAGGGGACCCAGCCAGGGCCTCAAGCTCAAAGTGAGCACAACAGGGGGCTTCCCTGGTGGCGCAGTGGTTGGGAGTCCGCCTGCCGATGCAGGGGACACGGGTTCGTGCCCCGGTCCGGGAAGATCCCACATGCCGTGGAGCGGCTGGGCCCGTGAGCCACAACTACTGAGCCTGCGCGTCTGGAGCCTGTGCTCCGCAACAAGAGAGGCCGCGATAGCGAGAGGCCTGCGCACCGCGATGAAGAGTGGCCCCCGCTTGCCACAACTAGAGAAAGTCCTCGCACAGAAACGAAGACCCAACACAACAAAAATAAATTAATTAATAAACTCCTACCACCAACATCTTCAAAAAAAAAAAAAGAGCTCTGTTTGCAAAAAAAAAAAAAAAAGTGAGCACAAGACACACAACCCAACACTGATCACACAGCTTAGGAACAGGCTTCTAGGCAGGCATTTCAGAGTTCAATCGAGGTGCTTAGCTTCTTACTGAGCCTCCAAACCATTCAGCACCACTGTTTTTTGTGGGTGTTTTTGTTTCAGCTTTGTTTTGCCAGCCCCACGAAGCTTGCGGGATCTTAGTTCCCCGACCAGGGATGGAACCCGGGCCCACGGCAGTGAAAGCGTGGATTCTTAACCACTGGACCACCAGGGAATTCCCAGCACCACTGGTGATATCATTTCCAGACCGAGGCTGACACAACTACCGTTACGTGGAACACTCCCATTCAAGGCCCACTTAATAAGAAACTCCTTCTCCAGGGTTAAACAAATCTCAACTTGATTTCACAGTTCAGAGAATAAGCGCTTCCAATAAATTACCCGTATTTCACAGATGTCTCGGGCACAATACTTACATAAAGTAAGCATTCAGTGAAGGTTGACTGTAAATCAGATTTTTGTTAGCTATCCATTACACATCTCTCACAGGTAATGCATCAAAACTAAGAAGTGGTCAACAACTATTTTTAATATCTAAACACAAATACAAAACAATAGATACAGACAATAACCCCGACTATCCCTCCTCTTTTAAGACCTAATTGTTATTGCTCTTTTGGAAAGCAACTTCAACAGTCATAAAAATGACTTGTATGTAATCTTATGTGAGATGGAAAACTTGGAGGGTGGGCTCAGGTCACAACAGCCCCCTTTCTCTGCCAACAGCCCCTTTACTCCCGAGGTGGGTCCACTAGATGAACTGGCCCTGGGGTAGACACCTGCATCAAACGAGGTCAGATCCTCTCTTCCGAACAAGCGCTTGGATTTGAAAGAGACAGTCAGGCAGAGTGTATCCATGGAATTCCCTAGGACTGAAAATCCTATCAATCCAAGCCCTGTAGAGGTAACCCCCTTCTTCCACGTGCCCAGAAGTGGAGGCAGCAAGTGTCTCCAGAAAGAGGCAGCTACCAATGTCCCAAGAGAAGCAGAAGTGAAAACAATGAGGCGAAATGACTGACCTGACTTGGTTCCTAACAACTTCCTTGACACTTGGGTTCTGAGCAATTTTCCATATGCTTATAACGCCTATCTGGTTTTGGCCTCAGTTCGCTTGGATTGATTTCTATAACTTCTAAATTAAGAGTCTTAAGTAAACTGTGGCCAAGAATTTGTCACAGGAGAGACTTGAGGCTTTTTGGCATATTTTCTACAACTGTCTTAGAAAACTATCTAAATGTGACCAGCAAGGGGCTGATTAGAAGATTACAGTAGAGTAACAATGAAATACAACCATATAAAACCATGCGTACAAAACAACAAGGAAAAATGTTTGTGTTTTATGATTACAATCATGAAAAATATATAGTAGAAGAACATGAGAAAATGAATACATTAGATGTGAAAGGGGATACAGGGCTATGGGCTGTTGATGCTGGTCTAATATCCTGTCTGTGTTATTAATTAAAACCAGGAAGAAAAATCTAATAATTTCTCAAAACTAGAAGTAAACACAAATGTCCATCACTAGTGGATGAATAAAAAATTTGCAGTATATTCAATGTAACGAAATAGCACTCAGCAATAAAAAGGTAAACCACTGATTCAAACAATAGAAAGAGGACTTCCCTGGTGGCACAGTGGTTAAGAATCCGCCTGCCAATGCAGGGGACATGGGTTCGAACCCTGGTCCGGGAAGATCCCACATGCCATGGAGCAACTAAGCCCGTGCGCCACAACTACTGAGCATGCGCTCTAGAGCCTGCGAGCCACAACTACCGAAGCAACAAGAGAAGCCACTGCAATGAGAAGCCCGTGCACTGCAACGAAAAGCAGCCCTGGCTCGCCACAACTAGAGAAAGCCTGAGTGCAGCAACGAAGACCCAATGCAGACAAAAATAAATTAATCAATTAATTTAAAAAATAACGAATAATAGAAAGGTATCTCAAACACATATGCTAAATGGAAAGATGCCAGACCCCAAAGGTATATAAATCCATTTATATACTATCTGGAAGGCAAAACCATGAGGACAGGACCGAGGTCAGTGTTTGCCTGAGAGTAAAGGGAAAGCACTGAAAGGGGTATAAGGAAACTTTGGGGGATAATGGAAATTTCTATTTTTTTTTAAATTGTGGTTGGTGGTTATACAACTCTATGTTTATCCCAATTCAATGAACTACCCACTAAAAACGGCAACGTATGCTGTATATAAATTATACCTCAGTAAGTCTAACTTTAAAATAAAGAAGACACTGAGCTTGGAAACCAAAGCTACGGAGGCACCTCTAAGAGATCTGTTTTCTAGACGACATTCACTCGTCCAATCTGTCGGATGCCCGCTGTACACCAAACATGCTGCTACATGTTACTACAGGGTGAACAAAATAGACAAAAAAATAAATAACACAACTGTTCAAACAGAAATTGTAGTCAATGAAGAAAGGCAGGGGCATTGTGGCTGCTATTACAGGAGTGGAAGCGGGGGGTCTCTGTGCAAGTCACATGTGCAGCTGAGACCTGAAAAGTATTGTAAGTACCAGGCAAGGAGGCGAGGAACAGAAAGGTTATAAATGTAGTGTTTTATCAGCAGTCAACAGCAACTCAACTGTTTAAATGTATCAAGTGTGGTTATATTTTAATGTGATGTGGAATGGGGCCTCTGAAGTAAGAGCCCAGACAAACCAAGGTCTTAAAACAGCACCAGGGGCAGTGGCCAGACATAAAGAAGGGTTTTTGGACCTTAGGGGCCCTCAAAGAGCATTATGGTTCCTCCATCCACAGTCAATATTTCAAAAATGATTAACAGAATGTATACACTTCTCTGAAATGAGGTTGCCTAAGGGTAACTAAATCTCGCATTCTGGTGTTTTAAAGAAATCGGTTGTGCTTGTTTTTACCTTTGGCTGAATTCTACCATGGTTTCCTCAAGCTTATCAAAGATTCTAAATGACAGTTACACACACACACACACACACACACACACACACACACACACACTTAACAAAAAGTGAACACACACACTTACCAAAAAGTGAACAAAAGTGTTCTCTGGTGAACAAAATTCTTCACCCACCCTACAGGGTTCCAGTCCAAGACACCTTCTTCACATGGCTTCAAAGGCACTACTCTATCTTTATCCTCTGAAATGCGCAGGCTGCTTCTTGGCAAACGCCTCTGCTGGATTTTTCTCTGACCAACCTTCCAATGTTGGGAGTAAGGCGGGGCTCAGCCGCTTAACCTCTTCTCTTCCTAACGCATGGTTTTATTACAAATACATTCTGTTGGAATAACAACTCCCAGGAGCATGTCTCTAGCCCCGATCTTCCCCTAAAGCTCCAGATTTTAATGCCTAACTGTCCAGTCAACACCTACATTTGCTTGTCTAATAGGTATCTCACACGTCCTGCATCTAAAAGAGAACTCTGGGCTTCTAGACACCCCCAGCTTCCTTTTTGCCCCAGTGTTCCTTATTCTCCCTGAAAGAGAATACCTATACCACTAGGTACCCAAGTTGATCATGCCAAAAACCCAGTTGTCAGTCTTCATTCCTCTCTTTCCCTCTTACCCCAATAGCCACTCCTAAATAGGGGCTACCTTCAAAATACATCCCAAACGCGGCCATTTCTCACCTTCACCATTACCCCAGGTCCAAGCCACTACTGTCCCTCTCCTGAAGAACTAATTGAGCAAATCATTAGCCTCTTGTCTCCTTACAATATATTTTCCACACAGCGACCAGAATGATCCTTCTGAATTTGCGAGCTCATGCAAATCCCCTCCCAAAGCCCTCTATGGTCTCTCATCACACTTATGAGAAAAAACAGACCCACAGATCTAGAACACCAATTAGCAACAGATTAGTCTTGGTGCTAAAGGTGACAAGGAATATCTTCAAAGGCAAGGGAGTCCTCGCCGTGGCCCCCAAATCCGATGATATTGCTTATACTTAATAGTCAACTCTAAGATACAGTGGAAGAATCCTTGAAAATAAACGACCATCCATTCCTAAATCAATAGGTATGTGTTCAGACAAAATACTTTCCACCTCTTCACCACTCAGACCTCCACAATTACCTGAAGGCTGGGAGGGAAAAGGGTGTTCTTGGCCTTCTGACCACGGATTAAGTTCTAAAGTGATCTGGTGTCACCTTAAATAACAAAAAAAAAGTCTCTAAAATAAATATGAAGTTTTGAATACGTTATACCCAAACAAAAACAGCTACCTTTCTGAAAAGATTCTTTTGTGTCTCACTTGGAGACCGAACTTTCTTCAAGCCCACGTGACTTCAACATAAAACGTGCACCATATGTATTGAAAAGAGTTATGAGTAAGTGTGCTAAATAATCCTGCCAGAAAATTCCATTTAAAATGTATAGGTCTTTGTTTAAATGACCTGTTGTCTGCAAGTTTCCAAACAGTGCTTCACTTTGTGTTCCCAGGCAGTATAGGAAACAAGGCACGTTACTGTTTCCATTCCTCAAACATACTATGACTAACATTAAATACAAAATATTTTCTTGCAAATTAGAAACATCTAGAAATACATCTCACCAAACCCAGCCTCATAAAAAGAATAACCTCCAATGTTTACTTTTATTTTTTCTGGGGTCTTTAAAAAGTCAATCACTGAAACTGTTACCTCCCCGGACACCAGCCAGGAAGAGAACACTCCTCTCCCCTACACTTTTCACACTTGTCTTCAGACACACAGCCTCCCCACTTGACTGCCTCCTTTGCGGGTCATCTTCTGGCAGCAGGAAGGCAGCAGTGGCTCTGTGCCATCAGGCCCTCCTCCTAATCTGTGACTATTTTTAGGCCAGCAGCCCCTCTCTGATTCTGAACCTGGCCCTAGATCATCATGTCCTTAGAGATAAACTCTTCAGAAGCCAGGCAAGTCTCAGTAGGATTAGCTACACTCCTCTGCTAACACAGCAAGAATCTCTTAAGGGCTGCAAAGGCGAATGTCCTCCAAGGATAGCAGGGTCATGACCTTTATAGCGCAACCCCCCACCACCACACACACACTGCCCTCAGTTGGCCTGACCAAGGCTGTGCTCCCATTCCAAACATGCAACCAGTAGTGCCCATGATTTCATCGGGGTTAAAAAAAAAAAAAAAAAAAAAAAAGGCTGCAAGATTTCCTGCTCTTGTGAGAATGTTAACCCATGTACCAGGAAATTTTAAACAACTCAATGATTAGGGTTTTTTCCCTGAAGTATCATGCCCAGCAGCAACCTTGAGATTTCAGATTTGTATAACAGCCTTGGGAAGAGGTAGGTATTGATAAAAATATTCAAAGAAAATTTTAGTCACCTTTCAAAAACAGAATAGCATACCAAGATGGCATAGTAAGTTAAATATCCCCTTGCGCTATTTATAAAAATAACCATATACTATAACTCTGTAATTGGAACAGGCCTACCAGAAATACTAAATATATCTGGTGTTAAAAGTCTGCACCATGTGACAAAGCGAAAGAGAGGCATGGACATATATATACTACCAAACGTAAGGTAGGTAACTAGTGGGAAGCAGCCGCATAGCACAGGGAGATCAGCTCGGTGCTTTGTGACCGCCTGGAGGGGTGGGATAGGGGAGGTGGGAGGGAGGGAGACGCAAGCGGGAAGAGATATGGGAACATATGTATATGTATAACTGATTCACTTTGTTACAAAGCAGAAACTAACACACCATTGTAAAGCAATTATACCCCAATAAAGATGTTAAAAAAAAAAAAGTCTGCACCATCTATTGCTACACCTCTATAAAATACAGCTATGGTAACATGAATGTCAAGTTAAATGTTTGGTTTTTCTATTCTCACTGCTAAAATGAAGCATAAGAACCTCAAATTAGGTTTGAATGTTTTAACAACTGAAATTTCAAGGGAGAACATACAAAAAAAATAGGGAAAATACGTTTATGTATTTCTCCTTGTACCTCTCCTTCAACAACATCATGCCATATCAAAATTTATCTATTTCATTCATCCCCAACTTGGATGTTATAAAGACTTGTACATGTTTTCTGAACCCACAAGTTTACAGTGTCAAATATTTGCTCTCCAGACTTCTACTGACAACATTAAATGGAGACCTCATGAAAACGTTAAGAACAACACATAGGCTCTAGTATTTGAGAAAAAGACAGGTAGGCTTGACCCAGAGCTGCAGATCCAAGGAATAAAGGAGTTTCACTCACTGGTCCTGGCTGTGGAGTTTAGCATCTTATTGGGGTCTCCAGCCCTGAAGGTGAGTATCCCTCTGTCAGGTATCCTCCCCTCCATGTACTCCGGAGTTCCAGGACAGCTAAATATGGAAATGTGCCAGGAGAACAAAGGAATACAACATGGACCTCAGCAAGTGAGAAACCCAGCCACGTCTCCTCCTTTACCCTCATAAGCAGGACAAAAGGTCATTGCCCCCAGATTGGCTACATTTTACATTTCTCAAATAGGGGTGTAGGAAGAATGAGCCTATGGGATCTTAGACTCTGTCCTCCAGAGACTTGGAGGAATGGACAGTGAAAAAAAAAAAAAAAAGACTTTTAATATGCAGATTGTTGTGCTATAGAAGAACTTGGAAATTCACAAGCTGGGCTCTGTTTAGCTTTATATTTCTAAAGTGAACGTGTTTAATGCCAAGTTTTTAGCTCCGTGAAAATGGTCCAAATCTGGCTCCCAATCGAATGACAGCCTGTGACAGCCTTTAAAATCATTGGTACATGAAAGTCAATTGAGACAGAAACCTCTAAATAATTACCTTCAGCAATAAATTCTCAGCAGAAATAATTCAATAATAAGACTCCAGCCTCAACGTCAACCTGCAGCCCAGTTGTGGTCAACAAATTCCAAACTGACTGAGGCCAGGACCACTGCTTCCCTTTACACAGACCTGTGGCCCTGATGGCAAAGACAGGCCGGCTTGGAGTTTAAAAGCAGAGATGGATGCAATGAAGATTTGTACTTAAAAACAGGAAAGGACTGCTTCACAAAATAATTTGTGAAATTCAATAGCCCAGTTTTATTTTTTTAAGTGAAGAATTCCAGTATCCACTCATGCCTTTCTCCGCATGGCTGTAACCCCTGTACAAAATATTTTAATCAGAATATATAACATAACACCATTCTTTTGGGATACTAACTTCCTAGCTTAGCTGTTACAAGCAAGAGGGCAGTGTGGTTTCACTTAATCCATATTTACAGCTGAGAATAACTCTGTTCCCCACCAACATATAAATGTAAGATGTTTTAGTTAGCCATCTAAACCTTACCAATTTCCTTAGAACTATTCTAATTCTAGACACTTTCAAGGCATGAAATAATCCTTATGTGATTTTTATTATATTCAAAGCTTCCAATTAGCTAACAAAAAAAAAAAAAAAAAAAAAAAAAAACCCATACAAGAGCACTAGAACAGTCCCAAGAAGCTAAGTGAGGGTCAGTTACTTCACACACCACCCTGCCTGTTTCCTCATCCCTGCTATAAAGTGCTCTTTTACTAAAAGAGCTGTCATTCATTCAACAAAATTCATTATTCACCTACCATGTGCCAGCAGCTCTGCTAGGGACACAATGGTGAAGACAGTCCCTGTTTTCAAAGAGCCTGTAGTTCAGTTAAGGCAAGAAAGTACAAATAAATAATTACAAAAACTGCAAAAGTAGAAGTGACAGGGACTTCCCTAGTGGCGCAATGGTTAAGACTCGCGCTCCCAATGCAGGGGGCTCAGGTTCGATCCCTGGTCAGAGAACTAGATCCCACATGCATGCTGCAACTAAGAGTTGCATGCTGCAACTAAGGAGCCCTCAAGCCACAATTAAAACCCGGCGCAACCAAAAAAATAATTAAATAAATATTAAAAAAAAAAGTAGAAGTGACACAGCCTAAGGGAACCCAGAGGATGGACCCCACTGCTGCGGATCTGGAGGGCATGATTAAGCATAGCTCCCTGGAGGAGATGAAGCTTGGGCTGAAGATGAGCAACAGGCCAATGAGTGTGTCTCAGCCTTTCCGACTTTATGGACAAGTAAAATTTCCCCTCCAAAAATCTAGAGAGACAACCTGGGGAAGCCAGCTTTTAATTCTGTCACTAAAGATACTTCAGACAAAATAACTTTTTACTACTACCAACACATTATAAAAGGACATTTTAACACAGAAATGAAAGGAGTACATAATTGCAGAGTAAAGAACATTCTTTCAGTTTAGATTATATAAATTAGCTTGATGAAAATCTTAGTACATTGCAGTTCTTTTCCACTTCAGTACATCATGGTAGACATTCTGCCACCAAGCACACCTGGTTCATGACATCTCACGAGGAACCTCTGAGTCAGGTGAAAAGGGCAGTGACGAAGAGGAGGGTGGGCAGAGTAGGGAGGATGCCGGCTGGGCTACAGGGAGCTATTTCCCCCTCTCCAGGAAGATCGAAGGGGAGGACCAGAAAGACCCACACAAAAGGAAGTGCTGAGACGGCCAATGGATCAGAAAGGCCTTGGACAGCTCACGGAAGGGTGAGTGTATGCTCTACCCCTCCACTGGAAGCCAAAACAGAGACCAAGAAGCCAGCACACAAAAAAGCCCCATGGGATACACACGGACAGAGGCACCTAAAGACCAACCATGACGAGGTGCCTCTGCAGAGGCCAAGAGCTTGAAAGGAAGCACCTGGACCAGACGACCCTCACCCGTTGCTCTGATGTTATGATGCTATAACGCTCCTCCAGGATGAAGAACCATCCCAGGAGTGGGTGTACTGGGGAGGGAGGAAAACAATCCTTAAGAGAACAGCCTTGAAGAGGATGTTTGAACTGACCAAATTTAAATCCTGAAGTTAAGGGCTATGTTTAATCACTGGCATTTAAACACATGATGGGAAAGGCTCATCTTCAGGAATATGGAAGCACGCACCAGAGAATCTGTTCAGGCCAGAACACATCCTGCAGTCCTTCGGATTACTTAGGGATTCACCCACGTCAAACCAACGCATACTGTTTTGTACCAAGGGTATACTTTTCAGAAAGAAAATCAAAATAGAATTCTCTTTAAAGACGCTTTCCAAATAAAGTGACAAGTATTGTGGAGTGAGGCTGACCTAATAGCTGAAAAAACTGTCTGAGGCTTTTGAATGTCAGAAAGGCCTGAGACAGAAAATGCTGTGTAAACACAGTATTCATGGCACCGAGAAACTGACAAGTGGGAACTGCCTCTCCCTGACACATTGTCAAGTCCTACTTGTCCGCCCACAGTCAGCCAGTGTGTGGGGCCAGTATGGGGGAGCAGGCAGCTACCTCTTCCACGGATAAGGACAACGGCAGGAGCGTGTAGCACTTGAAAGTCCTCCGAGTGTTCTCACAGTCACCCTCTCAGCTGACAGCCCAGTGGGACACACAGGTCCCATGACAGTCACCTCCTTCCCATCCCTCCACCCCTTCTGGACGTTAAACCTGATGTTTCCAGACATTTAGTACCTTGCCCAAGAAACAGTTAATAAATAGCAATGGATATTAAACTCAGTTCAAATGTGTACTCTTGATCTCTTTCCGAACTCGCCTTTTCACAGAAATAAAATCAACTAACATTTGGTAGCTCTATACAGCTACAGACCCACAGCTGCCTAGACACGGAGGGCAGGCATTACTCATGGAGAGTTCCCACATTTACTCGGTAACTGGGTTACCCACCTTGATCAAGCCAAAAATAATCTTGGCCTCATTTTCCTTATCTGTAAAAACTGAAATAACAGTAACATTCCATCCCATAGGATTAAGAGTTACATGAAATTTTTGGAAACGTTCTGACTCACACACAATTGTTAGCTGCTACTGTTATAATGGCAACAACCTTGTAAAGCAAGCGTTATCATAATCCTCACTTTACTGATGACCAAAGCCCAGCAACTTGCTCGCATGGTTGAAAGAACTTTCTGGGAGTGATGGACACGTTCTATACCTCGATTACTGTGTTGGCTACACAGGTGCATATTTGTCCAAACTCATAATTGTGTGCTTAAGCTAAGCATATTTCAGGTTACTTAATTTTACTTCAATTAAAAAATTTTTTTTCACAGATCACATGGCTAATAAACAGCACTGTGTATTCCAGAACACATCCATTAATTCAGGTTGGAACATAAAGATATTTTTCCTGGTTCTTGTTCTACTATCCACTTTCCAACTAATCCTTCCTACTCAACTGAAAACCTGAATGCCGACTATGCCCACTACCATTTTTGCCTGATCTCATGGACATCAAACCTGCTCTACTTACGCAGCTACATGTAAAAAAAAAAAAGAAAAGAAAGAAATTAGAACATTCTTTAACACCATACACAAAAATAAACTCAAAATGGATTAAAGACCTAAATGTAAGACCGGATACTATAAAACTCTTAAAGGAAAACATAGGCAGAACACTCTCTGATACAAACTGCAGCAAGACCTTTTTTGATCCACTTCCTAGAGTAATGGAAATAAAAACAAAAATAAGCAAATGGGGCCTAATTAAACTCAAAAGCTTTTGCAGAGCAAAGGAAACCATAAACAAAATGAAAAGACAACCCACAGATTGGAAGAAAATATTAGCAAACAATGAGACCGACAAGGGATTAGTCTCCAAAATTTACAAACATCTCATGCAGCTCAATATCAAAAAAGCAAACAACCCAATCCAAAAATGGGCAGAAGACCTAAAGAGACATTTCTCCAAAGAAGACATACAGATGGCCAAGAGGCACGTGAAAAGATGCTCAACATCACTAATCATTAGAGAAATGCAAATCAAAACTATAATGAGATATTACCTCACACCAGTCAGAATGGCCATCATCAAAAAATCTACGAATGCTGGAGAGGGTGTGGAGAAAAGGGAACCCTCCTACACTGTTGGTGGGAATGTAAACTGATACAGTCACTATGGAGAACAGTATGGAGGTTCCTTAAAAATCTAAAAATAGAGCTACCATATGATCCAGCAATCCCACTCTTGGCATATATCCAGAAAAAGAGAAAAACATGGTTTTCTCATGCACCCCAAAGGATACATGCACCCCAATGTTCATTGCAGCACTGTTTACAATAGCCAAGATATGGAAGCAACCTAAACGTCCATTGACAGATGAATGGATAAAGAAGATATGGTATACAATGGAATACTATTCAGCCATGAAATAATGTCATTTGCAGCAACATGGATGGACCTGGAGATCATCATACTAAGTGAAGTCAGTCGGACAGAGAAAGACAAATATATGATATCACTCATATGTGGAATCTAAAAAAAAAAAAAGTGATACAAATGACTTTACAAAACAGAAACAGATTCAGACTTAGAGAATGAACTTATGGTTACGGGGGGCGGGAAGGGTGGAGGGAGGGATAGATTGGGAGTTTGGGATTGACATGTACTCACTGCTATATTTAAAATAAAATGCCTTTCTGTGAGGGTGCAGGGAGAGATGTTTTTCCTGGTTCTTGTTCTATAATCTACATTCCAACTCACCCTTCCTACTCAACTGAAACCTTGAAGGCTGACTACGCCCACTACCACCTTTGATCTTACGGACATCAAACCTGCTCTACTTATGGAGATTTTTACATTTTACTGTAACATATTCACCTTGACCCTCCTAGAGGAGTAAGTCTCTGGCCATGACCCTATAGGGCACTACAGCTTCAGACCTAAACAGTCGCCTTGAAAAGCAGGTCAGCAGGACCAGGTACCAGGTGCTTATAACCAAACCAACAGACTCCCAAGAATCTAAAATATTCTCTCTCGGTCTAAGTCAGCATTTCTTCAACATTTTTTGGGTCAACTAAATATAAAGCACTCTTCTAAGTATTCCTGATAAGGGAGGCAAACAAAATTAAATTCTTACTTTTGGGGATATTACATCATGGTGTAGATAATTTTCAGAATCCCATCAAAAAGTAAGCCTTTTCATGAAAATCAGTAAAAAGAATGAGTTAAAACAATAAGCCAAAGTTTCAGGATAGTACTGAGCCAACACAGAAGGGACTGTCTCTATGAAAGTAAAATCACTAAAACCTAACCACCATTTACACATAGTGCCTATCAAAGGCCACTGTCAAGCTTTGTACAACTGGGCTAAAGAAATGATTTGATGTAAAAACTGTGCATCCTTTTCATTTCTGAATTATGTACAGCTACTTAAAGAAATTACCCAAAAAATAGCCCAGGCTGTTTGAGGGAAATAAGGACAGACCAGGTGCACAGGGTAGAGTTCAAAGCTAAAATAAAATCTTTTCCTGAAAGTGTTAAATGATCATGAACAGGGACATGTTTAGACTCTTTCAGACACTTGCCATATCCCTTCAAAATCCACTTGGCGAAAAGGAAATAATTTTCCATTTGAATCACTCCAAGACCAATTGAAAAATGTCACTGTGTGTGCGTGTGTGTGTCATTATGTGTGGGTGCAGTTACACAAGTCAACACCTCACATTTTATCTCGCAACCTTCATTAAACATCGACTTCCTGTAGCCTTTACTTGAGAATGATTATCTGTGTTGGGCTTTCCACTGGCCAATATGAGTGCCTAAACAGAAGGTCAATGTATGTACATATGTAACTCACAGGGGCAGCCCAAGGAAGAGCCAACCTCCCTGAAGGGGCCTCCTTTCCAAGTCCTAACAGCAGACATTCCTTAGAAGTCACTTTGGTAATAAGAACTGTTGACCTTTAGGGCTAGAAACCATGGTTGATACCCAAGGCGTAAAGGTGGTTTTATGGGACATTCTCTTCCCAGTTCTGGTTAACAACAGGCCTCACCTCCTAGTTAAATTTCTACCTGGGATTAACTCCATCTGCCCAAGAATTACCTGCATCTATGTAGCTTAAAATAAGGAAATAGGATTCAAAGCTTCCATAGGAAAAAAAAAAATGTTTCAGAAAAATATTAGTCGCTATTCAACATGCATGACCCTGCATTACTATCTGTAAAATGGGTATACTTTACAATGTATTGTTGTATAATCAAATGATTCAGATGATCGTTCAAAGGAATCTAATTAGGTTCTTTTTGAAAAAGCAGTCTGAAAACTATAAATTCTTATAGAAATGTAATATACTGTTGTAATGATCTGTAACTGTCAATTTTCCATTTCTGCTACTAATCATAATGGCTTACAAGATTTAACATTCTGTTTTACGTTCTGGGGCTAGAAAATGGAAAAACAACAAACCATAATTCTAAGCTATGTCATCTGAAATTTTACATTTCCAAACTACCATGTGCCTTTGATCCCACTGCAGCAGCAATGTGAAGAAAATCCTAGCAACAGTGATTTATTACTTCTTATGGCATTAGAATTAGTCAAGTAACAGTATCATATTTGGAGTGGGGAATGGACCAGGAGGGAAGATCTCGGTCCTAGTCCTGGTTCCATAACTTACTCATCATAATACAAAACACTTATCCAAAAAGTTCTGCTTTTCAATTTCCTCATGTATAAAACAGAGCTCTCACAACCTGCCCTGTTTACCTCATAGGGTTGATGTGATAATTGAATGAAAACATCCTTAATGTCGTACTTACAAGTTACTTTCCAAAAACATATGGTGTTGTTTTATTTCACTTTGTCCAAAAGATGAAAATTCAGCATTACCTCAATAATTATATATATTAATGGTAACATTTTAAAACCAAAACTCTTAAATATGAATGTTGTTGGACTAAGTTACAGGTTAAAAATTAGAACAGAGGATGGCAGTACTTTAAAATCCACAAGCGCTTTACTGGTTCAAAGCGATGATTCAATTCTGAGAGCTTTTAGAATGTGCTGACAGCAAACTGGCAACATAATTTACAGATTTTAGCAAAGATGAAAGTATCTGCTTTAATTAAAAAAAAATACAGCTCAAATATAAAAACAAAAATCAGCAACTCCACTAAACACAAACTTCCAAGAAAACCAAGAGGTAACAAAGGTGGAGTTGAAGAATAAATAATGAATAATCTCAACTGGTACTGGTATAAACCAATTCTTTTTAAGGAAGAGGAAAGTTATCAGGCTCCTGTTCCTGGAATTTAATTCCCTACAGAGAGCACCAGAGGATCCAAGCAACACCCCCAAAACTGAGTGGAGAAAATTAATGAAACTTCCTATCCATGAATAAGAAGAGGTTTAAAACAAGAAACAAAGGAAAATTATTAGCATTTATACCTTTCATATATTGGGCACTGTGGTAGAATAACTCCAGGAGACAGGTATTATCCCCACTGTCCTGAAGAGGCAGCTGGGCATAAAGGCATTGAATTAACTTATCCAAAGCCTCGAAGCTAACATTGAAGAGCTCAGACACAACCCTATTTGGTCTAACTTCAAAGTCTGTGCGCTCTCTAGTACATCCTTGTGCCAAATGTTCTGGATACCAGTAACATTTTTTCCAGTTCTATAACACAGTATGCCCCCAAGGTTTCATAATGGACATCAGGGTGAGCAAAATCTAGCTCAAGGTTGAAATACCTCTATTTGTTTTATTATTCCAATTTTAATAAAAACAAGAGCAAGCAGAGACAAAAAAACAATAACCAGCCCTGGAGGCTTCCACATACACCATATAAGTAGAAAACAATTTTTATTTGATTATGTACCTATACAGTTATAAATTTTAAATGTTCAGCGTAACAAGATGTAACCCAACATTTTCTAACATAATAGTCACAACTAAGAGAAAAAATGGTCACATCTGCAATATAAAATCACTTAAAGTATTTTTCATAAAAAGAGAAATGCAGGATTTTTCCCATCTCCATTCCCTTTTCATTGGCTGGACCCATTCTTCTTATACTGGCATTAAAATGAATTAGTAAATCACTCTGCATAGTTGTCATTTAATATTTCCATAAAGCCACATCAGAACTTTTTAAGCGTTAAACACAAAATTCAATACTTGAGAACTACATCAAATTCAATAACCAGCAATTCTAGTGAATCACCAAAAAGTTCTACAGAAACGCAAAACTACTCTGAAACAAATCTTATTAAAGGTATTAAGAGAAACAATCCCAGACTGAAAATTCATCTAAATCCCTCTTTAAAATGTAAATACATATTTCCCCAGACAAGAAACAGCCCAAGTCTCTATTCATGAGAAACTGTCAACATGTGACTGTCTGCCTAAATGGAGAGCGGAATTAAATGATCACAAGTGGAATTAATTCTGTACATTTGCACGTGGGTTTGCCAGATGTTCTGAGAATGGCACCTCATAATAAAACAGAATTATAACTGCAAAGGAATGGGAGCCTCATGCCTTCCAGCTCTATGGGACCCTAACTCCTAACGGTACCGTCTTCCAGAGGGACATGAAGTGACAGGCTGAGCTGCTTGCTGAGTGTATCACGGTGGATGGAGGGGAGAGGCACCAAGAGAGGACAAGGAGAAAAGTCGAGAAAAGCAGTGAGGAAATTAATATCTCAGGCTTAAAAGACCTCTAGTAGCTGTGACTAACTGAAGAAAGAATTTCAAACTTCCATGCCATCAGAGCTCAGAGCTCTAGATGATTTATTCCAGGCTACATCTGGTACAAATAATTATTCAAAGTACAATCTTACCCAGCATCGTAAGGTTTAAACCCTATCCTCAAGAAGCTCATAAGAAGTAATAAAAAGATATGGGAAAAAGTCACTAAAAAGCTTATCCAGAGAAAGTAAGTGAAACCACAGACTGTAGTGCTAAGTATCTCTTGGTAAGAAGGAAAAGAATAAGAGTGATTAAGGATCAGAAGTCTTTAGATAACCAAAAATGTCAAAAAAAACTTTATGTCTAGCAAAATTTGGTCAATGTAGTAAGCAGAATTTCCAATGTATGACACAATAGTAACGACTCAAGAGGATATGTCTAGTAACTTGGACACACTAACTGTCCCAAACTGCCCTTTTCCCAATGGCGGAGGCTCTTCTGGCTGACTCCTCTGAGAACTGGAGCAGTTTTCCTTTTTTTCCCCCATATCTACCCTGCACAGTCTTTGGCCCGTAGAAAGTGCTCAAATCATGGTTTGAGGCAGATGAAAATCAAACTTAAGATTCCAACAGCAAGGACTGTTACTCATGCCTTTTATTCATCACTTAACATAAAAACATAATCCTCGGGCTTCCCTGGTGGCGCAGTGGTTGAGAGTCCGCCTGCCGATGCAGGGGACACGGGTTCGTGCCCTGGTCCGCGAGGATCCCACGTGCCGCGAAGCGGCTGTGCCCATGAGCCATGGCCGCTGAGCCTGCGCGTCCGGAGCCTGTGCTCCGCGACGGGAGAGGCCACAACAGTGAGATGCCCGCGTACAGCCAAAAAAAAAAAAAAAAATGGGGTCTAGATTGAAGACCAACAAAACAAGCGCATTTTTCTTGGTTAATAAAAAAATTTACCCTCTGTAACCCATTTCTCCCATCTTTCTTACTCTCTCACCACCAAGACATTTGAAATCCTCATTTGAATTATAGACTATTAGGTTAGTAGAAGTGTGCAAACATGGTTCAACTCTATAATCTGCCCAGGAATAAGATGACTATAGTGTAGCAGTTTACTGTACAAGAAAAAAGACTTTTTATAGCACAGGGAGGTTTAACTGGTAGCTCTTCTGGTAAATACAACTCAATCAACTTGCCACAGTTTGGGAAAAGGGGGTGAGTCCATGTGTGGATGTCATATCTTAGACTGCTTATATCTATACTGCCTTCTATTTTTGTTCCATGAAGCTAGCCAAGGGAACTATGTTTTTAAAAGATGCAGTTTCAACTGGATATCATTAATTGTTACCAGCCATCAAGACCATCCACAAGATAAATATAAAAGGGAATTTCTCATTTGTCACTGAACACTGAACACATTATATGACCTGCTTATCTGAAATAAGATGAAGAAATATTGACTTTTCCTTCAGAATTGTGGTGTATGTAAATAATGCCCGAGTTAAATATTACCAAGTTTCTAATGCAGAAAAAGCATAGAAGATGAGTTAACAGCCAACAGTCAAACGTGAACACTGCCATCAACATTAGTCATGCTATATGTTTATTCACACAAGAATATATTTTTTCACCTCTCCTTCCTACTCTTTTGATAAGTGTGACTCTCTCCCAGAGGGGCTCCTTCCTCAGTGCCAACTGAGGACACAAAATGTCCTGAAATGTTTTGGTTAACTGCAGAAGATCAGGGTGATTACGAATGATTCGCCCTCAAACTAAACACTGATTTTCTTTTCTTTGCATTGAACTTAAATATAAATTGACAAGGCACGAACTAAAAGAATGATAAGGTAATTTAATGGCTTTAAAACCCTCTCTCCATGGCACCTTACCTAGAAGACCGATTCGTTCCTGGCTGTTTTCTTCCTAGTCTCGGCTCTTCCTTTTGCTGTGTGCACACAGTAGGTGGCTGGCCAGGCCTGCCCTTCAGCTCAGCACAGCTCTTACTGAAACGTGAAATCAGTACAATTTCAAACGAAATGACAATACCTGGAAGAAATTTCCTCGCGACCACTCTGCCCTTTCCAGCTAGCTTGAGGAACTTATGGCCCACTCTTCATCTTCCTTCACTGCTCAAGAAGAATCTATTCAACCCTACTAAAGAGGTAAACGTTTCCTTAAAAGAAACTTTAACTGCCTTTAAAACTATCTGTAGTTTTACAACTTCAAAATGAAATAAAGTTTTAGGTTAGACTACAGGCAGGATGTGTGGTTTTTCTTTTACTCATGTAAGTAATGTGTACACAAAAACATTTATTAATTTAGATCTGGGCCTACTCGCAAGACCTAAATACAGTTTATCTTTAGGTAAATACATTTTTACTTCTCTTCAGTATGGGACTTAAACACAAGGCTAAGGAAAACCTACTAGCTTTAATGAACAAACAAAGCTGTTTGGGAATCAGACTTGTATGCAAATATGTACTTCTAAAATGCTCGAAAGCTATTTACCTAAGTAAAATATCGCTAGGTTCAACCTTGTTTACACTCTAAATTTGTGGAGCAAACCATTTCTTCCTTGATTGTGTAAAAGTTAGACATCAGGGCAATCACAAATTGCAAAGTTACTTATGGTATATGAAAATGAAGTTTTATTGTATCTATCTACACAGTAAAGATTAGTCCCCAAATCTGTCATCCCCAAAATGGAAACATCTTTTTCATCTGGAGCCAAGTGAACAAGAAAAAGTCATGCATTAATATCATGAATAACCACCCACACAGAAGAGTAATAACTGCTGATTTCAAAGAATACTGAAGTCATTTTAAAAAGGACACTACCAGGGACTTCCCTAGCAGTCCAGTGGTTAGGTCTCCCGCTTCCACTGCAGGGGGCACGGATTTGATCCCTGGTCGAGGAACTAAGATCTCGAATGCTGCCTGATGCGGCCAAAAAAAAAAAAAAAAAAAAAGGAAACTACCATTAGGGCAATCTTTTATAAAACTTGTTTAGAAGTAAATTGTTAGAAGTTGGCAAACTCAGTTCCTAGTTACATTGGACTGTCCCAAGCCAAGTGTGGAGAATCCTGATCAAAGCATGCTTTTCTGTACCACATTTCAGGCTGGCTAATGTCATACCAAACCATTTAATCCTTCTTTTCCTGCAGGTCAGGATCACTCATTCTTGGTCACTCTTTATCTCCTGCGGCGGCCACAAGCCACTGCTGCCAGCTAAGTGCTGATGGTCACTTCCTCCTAGGTTCACCTACCTCCAGAGAGTCTGGGCCTATTTCTAAGTACCTCCAAACACACACCACATACCAACCTCATCCTCACAGCTCATATATGGGCCTACGGCTTATCGTTAGGCTCAAAAAGATGGGGAGGGAAAGCAGGAACTCGGGCTCCTACGGAGAGAGCACTCTTAGTGAGGTCTTTAGACATCCTCAGGGTATATTTAAGCTTCCATGTATGGAAAGATAACCCAAGTTTGAGAAATCTGGAACGCTTTTTTTTTTCCCCTTCAAATCAACAGTTTATGAGTAGTGTTAAAAATTAATTTGGAAAACATTTTAAATTACATATACATCTTATCAGACATCAAGAAAAGACTCATACTGGTTCCTTAAAAAACTAAAAATAGAATTACCATATGACCCAGCAATCCCACTGCTGGGCATATACCCAGAGAAAACCATCATTCAAAAAGACACATGCAGGGCTTCTCTGGTGGCGCAGGGGTTGAGAGTTCGCCTGCCGATGCAGGGGACACGGGTTCGTGCCCCGGTCCAGGAAGATCCCACATGCTGCGGAGCGGCTGGGCCCGTGAGCCATGGCCTGCGCGTTCGGAGCCTGTGCTCCGCAGCGGGAGAGGTCCCAGCAGTGAGAGGCCCGCGTACCACAAAAAAAAAAAAAAAAAAAGACACATGCACTTCAATGTTCATTGCAGCACTATTTACAATAGCCAGGTCATGGAAGCAACCTAAATGCCCATCAACACATGAATGGATAAAGAAGATGTGGCACATATATACAATGGAATACTACTCAACCATAAAAAGGAACGAAATTGGGTCATTTGTAGAGACATGGATGGATCTAGAGACTATCATACAGAATGAAGTAAGTCAGAAAGAGAAAAACAAATAACGTATATTAACGCATACATGTGGAACCTAGAAAAATGGTACAGATGAACCAGTTTGCAGGGCAGAAATAGAGACACAGATGTAGAGAACAAATGTATGGACACCAAGAGGGGAAAGTTGGGGGGTGGGATGAATTGAGAGATTGGGATTGACATGTATACAGTAATATGTATAAAATGGGTAACTAATAAGAACCTGCTGTATAAAAAAATAAATAAAATAAAACTTAAAAAAAAAAAGAACTACCATACGGGGCTTCCCTGGTGGCGCAGTGGTTAAGAACCTGCCTGCCAACACAGGGGACACGGGTTCGAGCCCTGGTCCGGGAGGATTCCACATGCTGCGAAGCAACTAAGCCCGTGAGCCACAACTACTGAGCCTGCGCTCTAGAGCCTGCAAGCCACAACTACTGAGGCCCATGCGCCTGGAGCCCGTGCTCTGCGACAAGATAAGCCACCACAACAAGAAGCCTGCGCACTGAAAACAAGAGCGGCCCCCGCTCGCCGCAACTAGAGAAAGCCTGTGCACAGCAACAAAGACCCAACACAGCCAAAAATAAATAAATAAAACAAACAAATTTATTAAAAAAAAAGAACCACCGTACGACCCAGCAATCCCACTACTGGGCATATACCCTGAGAAAACCATCATTCAAAAAGAGTCATGTACCACAATGCTCATTGCAGCTCTATTTACAATAGCCAGGACATGGAAGCAACCTAAGTGTCCATCAACAGATGAATGGATAAAGAAGATGTGGCACATATATACAATGTAATATTACTCAGCCATAAAAAGAAATTAAATTGAGTTATTTGTAGTGAGGTGGATGGACCTAGAGTCTGTCATACAGAGTGAAGTAAGTCAGAAAGAGAAAAGCAAATACCGTATGCTAACACAAATATATGGAATCTAAAAAAAAAAAAAAGGTTCTGAAAACCCTAGGGGCAGGACAGGAATAAAGACGCAGACTTAGAGAATGGACTTGAGGACACGGGGAGGGGGAAGGGTAAGCTGGGACGAAGAGAGTGGCATGGACATATATACACTACCAAATGTAAAATAGCTAGTGGGAAGCAGCAGCTCGGTGCTTTGTGACCACTTAGAGGGGTGGGATAGGGAGGGTGGGAGGGAGATGCAAGAGGGAGGAAATATGGGGATGTTTGTATACATATAGCTGATTCACTTTGTTACACAGCAGAAACTAACACACCATTGTAAAGCAATTATACTGCAATAAAGATGTTCAAAAAAAATAGAGATGAGGATGGGTAAGGAAAAGAAAACGAAAGGTGTAGGAGTAACTCTGGTTACTTAGTTACCCTGTGTATAAATAGATAGTGAGTCTTTTGGTATCACTGGTTTGAATCAGCTGAAGACTGTTTTCTTCTTTTTCTTGAATGTCTATGTTGTGGTTGTTCAAAGGGGGGGGCATGTGAAATAAATAGTCATAATTCACAGGAAAAAAAAGACTCATATCAACAATTCAGTATGGGGCTTCCCTGCTGGAGCAGTGGTTACTGCTAGAAAAATGGTACAGATGAACTGGTTTGCAGGGCAGAAGTTGAGCCACAGATGTAGAGAACAAACGTATGCACACTAAGGGGGGAAAACCGTGGTGGGGTGGGGATGGTGGTGTACTGAATTGGGCAATTGGGATTGACGTGTATACACTGATGTGTATAAAACTGATGACTAATAAGAACCTGCAATATAAAAAAACAAACAAAAAAACAACTAATACAAAACTTTCTTTGGGTTATTTGTATGGAAATATGTTAATATAAATGCTTCAGACATAACATGAAATTTCTAAAAATCATATATTCTGGTATAATGTTATAAGTCATAATTCTAGTTATTACTTTAAAATGTATATCTCAGAAATAACTAAATTTCCTTGTCAATTGCATTATTATGAACTTTCATCAAAACTTTAACCCTGGTCATTTTTAAGTCTTTTGTCATTTACAGACAGTTCTGGGTGTACTCTGATGCTTTTGCAAAAATGTTCCTATAAAAGGGTTTCAGCTTCAAGGAATTCATGGAAAAGACTCTGACAAGTACAGGTTTCTGATAACTGACTATACTGCTGAATGAATAAACATTTTCAGAACTCTAATGGAAAACTGATGAATTCATAAAAGTGCTAACAAAATATCAAGATGAAAAAAAAATTACATGGGACTGAGTGAACTGATGAGGATGATTATAATTTTTGTGACTTTCTGTTTGAATAAAAAAAAAATCCCACAAGGACTCAGAGGCAAAAAATATACAAATCAATTATCACTGCAAAGTAAAGGAGCTGTTACAGTGGAGGATTACTGGACTGAATGTCAATATTATGACATAGTATGAGTGTGTTTCGTGTTTGGTAATTGCAATCATTGTTGCTTTTATTGTGGTCATCCATTTGCAATGCTTGGTGTCAGTTTATTTATCTCTTGTAAAAATAAAATACAGTGTGTGTGTGTGTGGAAAAAAAGAAAAAAAAGAATCCGCCTGCCAATGCAGGGGACACGGGTTTGAGCCCTCGTCCGGGAAGATCCCACATGCTGCAGAGCAACTAAGCCCGTGTGCCACAACTACTGAGCCTGCGCTCTAGAGCCTGTGAGCCACAACTACTGAGCCCGCATGCTGCAACTACTGAAGCTGGCGCGCCTAGAACCCATGCTGCCCCAAGAAAAGCCCCCACAATGAGAAGCCCACACACATCAACCAAGAGCAGCCCTGGCTAGCCGCAACTAGAGAAAGCTCGCACACAGCAACGAAGACCCAACACAGCCAAAAAATAAAATAAAAATTTTAAAAAGTGTTAACATTTTTAAAAAAACAATTCAGTATGAAACCACAATAATGAATAGAAAAAGAAGAATTGTGACAATACTATAAATGAACTACTGAAGATAAATGCATTGTGAGTCCGGTTTACATAATCACAGAACAGATCTGAAGGCTCATTCCCTGGGATTTAAAACTTTCTTCTCAGATTTCAAAGAATGTTGTTCCTAATGTTACATATCATGCACAACTATCTCTCATCAACAGAGCAATCTGTTTTGCAACAGTCTCTACTCCAAGACATGGAGAGTGTCCTAATGGATTTGAAAAAAATCCAATTCAGAATTCTGGAGAATTCTTGTAAAAGTTATCTTGTGCCACTGTCATACATCATTCTTGGGCTATGATTCAGAAGAGTTAAAATTTTTGTTTTCGAGAAAGTCAACAGATTTGGCTACATTAAAGTACAGAACTTCTGTAAGTCAAAACTACTATAAACATGTGCTAAGTGTTTGTCTTTATAAGACAAAGACAAAATTGGAGGGGGGCGAATATCTGCACGACGAAAGGCAAAAGTTTACTATCAAAGGCTCTTATGAATTACTACACAAATACTAGTATCTCCAGGAGAAAAATTGGGCACTATATTCAATTAAAAGGGAATAAAAATGGAAAATAACTAGAGATTTTTTTATATTCAACATCATTTGGAATCAAAACAATGAAATTTAAATATTGAGATAACACTGTTCACCTATAAGGCTGGCAATAATTATTTTTCCTTTGCAGGATGAGTCTCCATATTAACAAAACTACAGTAACACAAGTACTCTCATAGAATGGGAACTGGTGGGAACAAACTTTGGTAAAACATTTTTTTTTTGGAAGCAGTGGTCACTCTGTATCAATAGACCTTTGAGCCATCAACTGTATTCCACAGGACTCCATCCTAAGGAAATACAGGAGATATATAAAGTTTTATAAAGGATATTTGTTGCATCAGTATATATTTAATAATAGTAATTGGAAATAAATGAAAAGTTCAGCTATAAGGAAATGGTTAAATTGTTACATCTATACAGTGTAGTATTATGTAGCCACTAATATTATGTAGAACTATAATGACATGGGAAGTTTCTCATGATATGTTAAGCAGAAAAGAAAACATCATGCAACACTATTAACTACAGTTACAGTTTTATATAAACTATATACTGTAATAAGTAAATCTGCTATAGGTTAGCAAGTATAAAGAAAATACTGTGGGACTTCCCTGGTGGTGTAGTGGTTAAGAATCCACCTGCCAATGTAGGGGACACGGGTTCGAGCCCTGATCCAGGATGATCCCACAGGCCGCGGAGCAACTATCCTGTGCGCCACAACTACTGAGCCTGTGCTCTAGAGCCTAACTTTCCTTAGGGAATTTTGTACTTGAGGGGAGAAAAAAAAATCAATAAAAGCACTTTATACATCGTAAAGCATTATACAAACAGGACATCATTGGTTCAATTTAAATTGCCCATCATTTCCTGCCCTAATTATCCCTGAAAAATAGGTTTGCCTACAGAACTGCAATTCCAACTATGCAATTCCTTTCAGGGTTAACCACACACTGTTTTCTAAGTGTATCTAAACTCCCTAAGGAGGTCATAGGTTCCCAGGAAGGAGCTACTCTCATTTTTTAAAATTCCCCTGCCTCCTAGATGGTCTGCCTCTTTCCCTCCAGGCTCACCCTCCAGCGCAAGGGCTCAAGGTTTAATGTGAAGATGATTGAATTCCTATCACCTGGCAAAACACAATTGCTTTCATCTCCCGTTTCGCCTAAGACTTTATTCAAACAAAACAAAACACACTGGATTTCTTAGTACACTGACTACTTGAAACAAATAGTAGTTAATGGGGCATGTGAAACTTTTGCAGGCTAAATGAAGAATTAATCTCTCCATTCTTACTCCAAAATAAATTAGTCCAAGTCAGAATCAATAAATAACTTAGTAGAAAAGAGTTTATGTCTGACAAAAAAAAAAAAAAGGACAGAGATTTATTTAAGGTAGGTAAACACCTAAGTCCACTAATTACTGTAGTCAATCAGGTGACCTTAGTTAAGAGTGCATTTTTCTAAAGAGCTACAAAAGCACATGTGAACCGCAGGAAGTAATAAGACACAGGCGAGAGGACCTTGGGAATTGCAGCAACCTCATTAATGCCATCTTTTCAGCCCTGATTGCTTATGCTGAGAATGGGCCCAAGCGAACCGCCCAGCAGGAAGACTGAGTGCCAGGCCCAGGGGGGTCCGGACGGGCCCAGGCGGGTCAAGTGTCTGGTGGGCGGCTTCCGGCTGCGGGCTTGTCAGTCTGCGTAACTAACTCTAAAGTAAACGCCTTCGGTCACTTTCAAGGTGACAGCTACGTAGTCCGCATCCGTCCCTTCCGCACGAGCTGCGCTGCTCCCCCCCCCCCCCCCTCCATGAGACCAGCCCTCCCCAGCCTCCCCAACTTTGGCACCCAAGGTCCCAGAATACCCGCCCCCTCCCTCGGAGCCAGTCCGGCACCCTGTGACGGTCGCGTTCAGGGCGTCCGCTCTCCACACTCTCCCGAGATTCCCCACTGCGCACCGGCTGGGCAATCGACGCAACTCCGCACTTACCCGCAGCGCCTCGAGCCAACCCCGAGCCAACCCCGAGCCCCCGGGGAGCCGGGAGACCAGCGCTCCGAGCCCGGGCGCCCTTTGGACCCTCGGCGGAGTCGCGCCAGGCCCACCCGGGAGGCCTGGGTGCCACCAGTGCCCAGCGGGCAGCGCCTGCACCTGGGGACCCACGACTTGTCGCCAACTCCCGCCCCCACCAGCCGCTGCAACTGCCAGGCGGGAACCCGGAGTCCGGGGCGCCCCAGCCTCCCCGCCTCTCCGGCCGCCGGGGGTGGAGCCAGAGCTGGGAGCTCGGGAAACTTGTAAATGGCAAAACTCGGCCCCCTCTGCCCCCCTCGCCCGCCGCCGCCCCTTCCAGGCGGCCCCGGCCTGCGCCTCGCAGCTGGAGACAAAGGCCAGGCGGCAGCCAAGGACGCTGCGCCCCAAGAAACTTGAAAGACGCGTGGGGCTGTACCTCGAGACACCGGCCCTGGAAGCTTCCGCCGCGCTCCGCTCCGCTCGGCTGGGCTCCGCTCCGCAGGTAGGCGGGCCTGGCCCGCCCGCCAGCTCCCTCCCTCCTCTCGCGCTCCCGGGTCCCAATCCCGGAGCCGCGCGCGCTCCCGGGCTAAGTGCCGACCCGCCCCACGCCTGCGGCGTCTGTTCCTGGACGCGATGCACCTGTTGCCACGCGCGACGCGGCGCCCCGGGCTGCTGCCTGCGCACCTGGTAGAAGCGCAGGTCGGAGACCACAGAGGCCCGAGACCTCACAGGTCCGAAACCACGCAGGTCCCCGCGGGCGACCGGGGCTCAGCCGTGCCCGGAGCTGGGGCCCCAAACCTGGCCTGCTGCCGAGTGGATCTTGCCTCCTACTCCCCCTCTTGCCACCTGTGTTTTCCATGCCAGCTCCCTGGCTTCCCGCTCGCCATGGGGCAGGGCCGCGAGGGGAGGACAGGGTGGGGATAGGGAGTGGGAAGGTGGCAGAATTATCTGGGTGGAGGTTTGCAAGGAACCAGCAGTGATTGTCTCTTCAGAGTGTCTGACTCCCGCTCTGTACTATCTTCGTGCTTCTAAGAGGTTTACCAGCAAACACCTATTAAAGGTTAAAGCCATGAGCTCCAGCTGTTAGACCTTCGAATAAAAAGTGGAAAGGAGGGCTTCCCTGGTGGCGCAGTGGTTGAGAGTCCTCCTGCCGATGCAGGGGACACCGGGTTCGTGCCCTGGTCCGGGAAGATCTCACATGCAGCGGAGCGGCTGGGCCCGTGAGCCATGGCCGCTGAGCCTGCGCGTCTGGAGCCTGTGCTCCGCAACGGGAGAGGCCACAACAGTGAGAGGCCCGCGCACCGCGAAAAAAAAAAAAAAAGTGGAAAGGAGACTAGAACACCAGGGGCAGAAACGAAGCCCGACCCACTTTTCTCTAAACACAAGTTACGTCCTTTTTGCTAAACTGAACAAATTTCAACCATAGCTGTCTATTAGGCCCATAAAATATTTTCATCTATCGCCATATTTTTAATACCAAGCTTTTCCAAAGGGGCTAGTCCACCTACGAGGGATGTAACATTATCGAACCATTAAACGTCGGGCAACTTGAGTCGAAATTTTTTTTAAATGTTTAATTACCTGGTTTGGATTTGCCAAAAGATTTTTAAGAGAAGTCTTTTTCTGAGAGTTAAGCTGAGGATACTGTAATTGACAAAGTTTTCTATACTATCAATATCAGATCAACTAACAGATGTAGTGCCATTTACTGTTCTAAAGCCTTTTCATGTGCACAGTGTTCCATTAGTTCTTCAGCAAGATCTAGTGGCATATAGGTCAGATTATTACCTCCATTTTTCAAGTGAGGAAATGGAAGCTCAGAAAGGTGAAGCGATTTGCTCAAGGTCACACAGCTAGTGAGGGGCAAGCACAAACCCAGCTAACCTAACTCCTAATCTTTTAATTCCATTACATGATGACAGTCCTTTGTGATTATTTTTAAAGAGGTACAGCATTAAACACCTTTGAATGGTTCTCTCTTATGCAAAAGCACCAAAAAACAAACCAAAATAAAACAAAGCACTGACATTGTTTCTGCAAGTCACCAGGCAAATATGCTAATTAGCAACATGCCTCCTCCCTAAGCAGAATAACTGCGGTGTTAAACATACCATTTAATCTTTATAACCCTCATGTGACCCAGGTGACTTGGTCCAACCCCCCACAGCTCTATTGTGTGGCTTAGTTATATCTATAAATATAGAACCTGTTTTACTTCATTTTTCCATGGTATAGATTGAAGGGAAAAAACAAAACAAAACCTTCTCCTAAGTACTTAGAATCAGCTTTTGGGGCCATTGGGGAATCTGAAACTTAGCTTCTAATTGTATCCACATAAAAACAGAAGTTACCTTCTAGGGACATCATCTGGGACGCTGTCAAGGCAAATATGCTTGAAATGGGGCCTGCTGACTTTTTTCCATCTCAGTTCTGGGCATGTTGCCATGTTCTTGATCTCTGAACTCTAATGTTGACCTGCTACAGACTCCAGGAACAATACTAAGGGTGATAATAACTCCACATAACTTTGTGGGCCTTTGTCCTAAAAAAAAAAAAAAGTTAGCATTTTTTTTCTCCATTAGAAAACTGCAAATTAAAACTATACTGAGAAACCATTTTTTCACTGCTCAGATTAACAAAGATTAGAAAGTTTAATAACCACTGTGTGTTGACAGAAGTGTGGAGAAACAAGTAGTCACAATGCAGATTATGAATGTAAATTAGAAAGATCTCCGTCAAGGGCAATTCACAGTACCTTACAAAATTAAAGGCACATATCCTTTGAGCCAGTAAGTCTACCTATAAGAATTTATCTTACAACACACATGAGAAATGGCAGGTGTATATAAGCTTGTCCATCTCAGCATTTTTAATAACAAAAGATTTTTTTAAGTACATTCATTAATAAAAGACTGGTAAATTATGATATAGCCAGAAAATGACATCCTATGAAGGCTTAAAAAAAAAGAATGAGAAGGCTCTTTGAACTTTCATGAAATGATCTCCAAGATACATTATGTGCACAAATTTTTAAATGCAAAATAATTATGTAATAGTATGTTATTTTCTATTAAAAAGGGGAAATTGTATACAGTTGTTTGTTTGTAGAAGCATAATATGTCTCTGAAAAGATAGACCAGAAACTGATAAGATTGGTTGCTTCTTGGGAAGGGAGCTAGACAACTGGAAGGCAGAGTTTGAAGATAAACTGAACTAGATATAATTTTGTATTTTTTGAATTTTGAACCATGTAAATAATAGTACCCATTCTAAAACTTAAAATTTTTCACCACCTCAAGTTTTGCCATCAGGAATGGCTCATATTCCCTCCCTACTAATTTCACTTAGAGATAAAATAAATAATCAAATTTCTCATGCATTAATGGGGGAAAAAGCAAAATGCTCAATAGATGCTTTCAAACTATTTGTTCTCTAGTTTATCTAAAAAGGAAAACTTTAGTACATAAAATTCTAACATGCTGTGATTATGGTGAAAATGATGAGTTAGCAAATACCTTAGAATTTTATTAACATTGACGTCTCCCTGGGGTAGAGCTTCCAGCTAATTTTCCCAAAGTCACATTCAATCAGAAATGGAAAAAGGATTCCAGCCTTAATTCCCAAGAGGGAAACTCTAGTACCATTGATTTGAGTAGGGAGGAAGTAATTCCATGGGAATTCCATGGAGTCATTTATTTTATTCCCAAACTTGATCTCTTTTTAAAAATTTGGTATTAATTTATATTTACTTATACCACCACTTCACTGAACGAGGGATTTGGACAACTCACAAAGACAGGTGCAGTAAAATTTTTAAATAAATATTTATAAGTATAAAATAGAATCCAAGGAAAAGCACACAGGTAAGGGTAAACGTGTCACTGAGTAACAAGTGAGTAAACCAGTGAGCTTCTTGGTAGCCAAGTGCCCCAGCCAGTTACATAATCACCATTTTTCAAAAGGGACTGATAGTTCCTCAGTGGAAGCAAAGCGTTTCCTAGCACTGAATTCAAAGAAAAATTTTTCTCACTCATGTTTCCAATCAAGGCTACTGAATGGAAAACAACAATATATTGTTGATAATACTGTAAGGAACTTTATATGGTTTTTTTTTATAGTGACTTTGAATAAAACCCAAAGTATAATAAAACTCAACTTAAAGGTATTTACCCAATCAGGGACCAGGCCAATGTCAATCAAACCTTTTAACAGCCTACTGCAATCAAGGATTGACTGTAAATAGATGTGCATGGATAGCAGTTCCTTCATATATGCTTCAGAAAATCAAATATGCTCACAGTCAAATTCTAACATCTCCACACATCCCTCACCTCACAGATAGACATAGTTGCTTTATACAACATTCCAGAAATTTTCTAGTTGGCCACTTGATAAAGAATTATTGGAAGTGATAGAGACCCAGAATGTTGGAATTCTGTGGTACTGTGGATGACTTCTTTCCTATTTTTGTTAAGAGAAAAATGTACATCACAAATTGCCACATGACTTTTGTTACTTGTATCCCAAGATGATGACACATGCATGGTCAAATGTGTACACTGACCAGCTGTAGCAGTGATTGCACAACAAGAAAACAGCATCAGAGCAGCGGATGGTCTTCATTTATTTACAAATAATTCTTGGGTTCCTAAGTACCCATTTTTCTTCTTAATGGACTTGGAGATTCAAGTGGACGCTTCTCTCAATGTTCCAGAAGGGTGACTCTCAGAGTAGGGTTGTTCTTGGGTAGAAGTCTGCAGATTAATAAGTATCTCAAGAAAGAAAAAAGTTTCTTGTTAAGTCCAGAGCAGTAGCAATAATAAGGAAATATAGCTTTCTCTTATCAAAATGACATGAGAACATCCGAGAAATTTTCCATCCTCCCATAACATGGAAGGCATCTTCAATGGTCCTTTTATTCCATTTATAGACTCTGCAGAAGGAATCATTCTTATAGCATGATGCTAAAATTATTTTAGCTCACACACAAACAAGTGGTTCTGTAATTCTGCTTTTGACTACTTCATGTTAGGAAGAAATTAAAAAATATATAGCACCATCAGTTTGTTATGACACCACTTTGAAAATGTTTACTTTGACTGCTTAAAATGTCATGACTAAAGAAACTACTGTTCTTCATAATCTGCTCTTGACAAACATAACTGTGTCACACTTGGACCTGCTTAGCCTTTGCTCTGATCTGACAGAGTCTTCCCTTAAAAAGTGGATGTATTTTCAATTTCAAAGTATTTACTGCTTCATGACAAATATAATAAGTTTGTAGCTCTGAAGTCTCATATCTTTGAGACTATCACAGTCTACTTGGACTTTTTGAATTTGCTTTTAATTTATGCCTCTGGCTTTACGCTCTTGGCCAAATGCAAACCCTTAGAGAGCTGGGGGCAGCCTTCCAACTCACCTCTGTTTCCCTTGGGCCTTTCTAATTGATCAGTGATCACCTAAAAAGAGTGCAAAGCGTGCAAACCATGGAGCTTAATGGGTTCAGTGTTGCTTCATTGTGACCGATACCCTGTGTCCAGGCCTCATCTACTGATTGATTTTTGCTTCAATTCTTTTGCACCTTTTGGTCTTGATTCAGAGCTCCTGATCCATACTTGACACTGAGATCTCCCTCCTTGCAAATGACATGCAGTCAAGTGGGCCTAGTGCTCTAAGTTCTAACAAATGTTTGAAAATCATAATGATGTCGGAACAGCCCTATACTCAATGAACAACAGACATCAGCCCTCATGCCGTTACATAACCGTTCCTCAAAATATAATCACCTTTCTAAACATGGCTGGCAATTCAGGAAACAGCCACTGGAAATATCATCATCATTATTTTATCCATACAGTGTACTCACTAGCATCATGTGGGCCTATGTCTCATTGCCCTGTGCCAACATTGTCAAGTCAGCACCTGGTTAGTTACCAGAAAGTAAGACAATCTTAACTTTGGGTTTCTAGAACATTGAGAAGTCAGGTTGATAATCCAGGGTGGTAAGGTAACACCACCAAAGATTTATCTATTTTGGATAAGTACATTTCTGATCTCTTTTTGAGTACCTACAAAATTATGGTTAATTTTCCCTAATTTACAATCCAAATATCATATATATATATGTATATATACATATATATATGTATACACACGTATATATATATGTGTTTGTTATTTAACCCAGGGAAAAAAAATTTATTGTCTGCAAATCTTAAATAGGAGAATAAATCTACTACAAACAACAAAAAATACCACTGGGACTTCCGTGGCTGTTCAGTGATTAAGACTCTGTGCTTCCACTGCAGGGAACACTGGTTCAATCCCTGGTCAGGGAACTGAGCTCCCACATGCCATGCGGCATGGACGAAAAATAAAAATACCATTATCCCTCCAAAACCGAGGACAAAACTGGACTTAGTTTTGACACCTAGATATGTTTTAATTGATTTGACCTGTTGAGATCTGTGTCTCTTCTATAAAATTAGTTCCTTAGATCTCATGGGGTTGTTGTGAGGACAAAATATAGGATATTATTATTCGTGTACTTACGATTTTCGTGTGAGCTCATGTTTGGAATTGGATATCACTCATTTCCCTTCCCACTGGCCTGTGAACTTGAGGCTAAGGAAAGACTTACCTTCCCCAACACCATTCGTTGTTTAAATGATGTTTATTTTATACTGAGTATGCATGCCTAACATTTATTTATTTATAAATTATATATGGCATTAGAGTACCGATATATACACAATAAGCTACACACAAAAATAGAAAAGGATAAGATTTAAAAATAGACAAGATAGATCCCAGTCTGAAAAGGTGTCCTTACATATACAATAAAGAAATCAAAATATTTTCTTTCAAAAAAAAAAAATAGACAGATAGCTAGATAAAAGTTCTCATGTTTTCTTTCCACACCCCACCAAGTACCCTCTGGTGCCAAGAAACAATCCCATTCCTCTTAATGGTCTTTAGTGTGGAGAATTTTCCATTGCTGACAAGTTAAAAGGCAAAACTAAGCGCCACTTTCAGTGTAAATACCCAGAGTTGCCTCTTTTAACAGTTTGGCATTCTAGGTAAACTCCAACAGGTTTCCATTAAATTGAATGTACCTGGAAGAAACCCTTTAAATATGAATTTAACTAGTTCAAAGCTTGTATCCAGAAAGATACGGGTGAATTTGTTTAACCTTCTCCATTGTATTTTTTCCAACAAAAGGAATTTAATTCTCTGCGAACACTGACTGGATGTCTTACAAATTTAACTCAGTTCTTTGATAGCATCAGATCCCACAGTTTAAGCCTTCAGTCTCACAAGACTTCCCCACTTCAGATGCCAGACTCAAGTGGAGGTTGTTACCTGTGCTTCTAAACTGGAGGTTCCCATGACTCCCTCCTTGGGTTTGATTAATTTGCTAGAGAGGTTCACAGAACTCAGAAGAACACTGACTTACATTTATCAGTTTATTATAAAGGATATTGTAAAGAACAGTAAGAAGAGCCAGATGAAGAGGTACATAGAGTGCGGTCCAGAAGGATCCAGAGCACAGGAATTCCTGCCCCCGTGCAAGCGGGATGCACCACCCTCCCAGGACCTGGACGCATTCACCAACCTTATGAATGACAGAAGGTATTCCTATCTGAGAAATTCCAAGAGTTTTAAGGAGCTTTGTGCCAGGATCCAGATCAAAGACCTAGTACAATTCTTATTACACCACAGTCTAATTGTAAAATATAACAGACACAGAAAACCACATGAAACAAATTCATAACAATACATTTTATAAAATACACATCACTTAAACCACTACCTCGGTCAAGAAATAAATGGAGGGGGACGGGGAGGGGGAATTGGATGAAGGTAATTAAAAGGTACAAATTTCCAGTTATAAGATAAATAAATACTAGGGATGTAATGTCCAACATGATAAATATAATTAACACTGCTGTACGTTATATATGAATGTTAAGAGAGTGAATCCTGAGTTCTCATCACAAGGAAAAATAATTTTTTTCTTTTATTTTGTATCTAAATGAGAAGATGGATGTTCACTAACTTATTGTGATAATCATTTCATAATATATGTAAGTCAAATCATTATGTATAACTACATCTTCAACTTACACAGTGCTGTATGTAATTATATCTCAATAAAACTGGAAGGAAAAAAATATTAGGTTTTAGATTGTTGCCAGAAAAAAAAAAAAATAGGAAAGAAATAGAATGTTGCCAAGCACCCATCCTAATCATGACCCCTCCTTCAGCCCTAATGGTAAACACATCTTGATTTTTATGATAATCACTTCCTTGCTTTTCTTTGTAATTTTATCATCTATTTTTCTATTCTGAAAGAATAAAGTTTAGTTTTGCCTGTTCTTTTAAATATTTATTTTAATCTGCATGTTCTCTCTCTCTCTCTCTCCCTCCCGCTCCCGCATTCTCTTTGCAATATATTTGCTGAAGAAATGGGATCCTTTGACTTGTACAATTCCCCACTGTCTGGATTTTGCTGATGCACCCCTGTTCCTTTGTTCTATCTCCAGGTGGTTGGGCCTACAGGCTTGATCAGATTCAGGTTTGATCATGATTGAGGGAAGAATACCTCATCGATGGTATTGTGTTCTTTCACCAGGAGGCATAAAATGACTGGTTGACTCACTTTTTGTGATGTTAGCAGCCATGGACGCTCAAAGCCTTCATCCATTAATTCATCAGAGGTTGCAAAAACAAACGACATTCTAATTCAACGGTTCCATCCTCACATATGGGCTGGAATATTTCTACAAAAGGAAACATAATTCTCCACTAATATTTCATTACCCAGTGAAATAGGTAATATAGGAAAAATTGGGGAAGATACTCAGTTCTTTCCCTATATTTACCACCTTTAATAAAACAATGAGCTATTTCCCTGGAATCCTACAAAGGTAACCATATAGGTCTCTGGTTTTGTTTTCATATATAAGTTTATAGCTATAAACTTTCCTCTTAGAACTGCTTTTGCTGCATCCCATAGGTTTTGGATCATCATGTTTTCGTTGTCATTTGTCTCTAGGTATTTTTTAATTTCCTCTTTGATTTCTTCAGTGATCTCTTGGTTATTTAGTAACATATTGTTTAACCTCCATGTGTTTGTGTTTTCTACATTTTTTCTCTGTAATTCATTTCTAATCTCATAGCATTGTGGTCAGAAAAGATGCTTGATACGATTTCAATTTTCTTAAATTTACTGAGGCTTGATCTACTGGTGGTCGGTAGAGCTGACTGTTGCTCTGGTGGGCAGAGCTCAGTAAAAGTTTAATCTGCTTGACTGTTGATGGGTGGGGCTGGGTTCCCTCCCTGTTGGTTCTTTGGCCTGAGGCAACCCAACACTGGAGCCTACCTGGGCTCATTGGTGGGACCAATGACAGACTCTGGGAGGGCTCACGCCAAGGATCACTCCCCAGAACCTCTGCCACCAGTTTCCTCGTCCCCACGGTGAGCCACAGCCACCCCCCCCCCCTGCAGGAGACCCTCCAACACTAGCAGGTAGGTCTGGCTCAGTCTCCCCTGGGGTCACTTCTCCTTCCCCTGGTTCCTTATGCGCACACTACTTTGTGTGTGCCCTCCAAGAGTGGAGTCTATGTTTGCCCCAGTCCTTTCAAAGTCCTGCAATCAAATCTCACTAGGCTTCAAAGTCTGATTCTCTAGGAATTCCTTCTCCAGTTGCTGGACCCCAAGTTGGGAAGCCTGATGTGGGGCTCAGAACCTTCTCTCCCGTGGGTGGATTTCTGTGGTATAAGTGTTCTCCAGTCTGTGAGTCACCCACCCAGCAGTTATGGGATTTGATTTTACTGTGATTGCACCCCTCCTACCATCTCATTGTGGCTTCTCCTTTGTTTTTGGATGTGGGGTACCGTTTCTGGTGAACTCCAGTGTCCTCCTGTCGATGATTGTCCAGCAGCTAGCCGTGACTCTGGCATTCTCACAAGAGGGAGTGAGAACATGTCCTTCTACTCTGCCATCTTGGTTCCTTCTAAAATTTTTTTTGTATTTACTATCCCCACTATCTTTTCATGTTTTATAGCTGTATTTTATCTACATTGTCAAGTGTATTGCCACTTCAGATTATAGCCTCACACATCCTTATTTAGTCTTATTTGTCCTAGCATAAGTACAAATACACATATACATACATACAAATATATGCATATGTGTATGTGTGTATTTAATGCTTACGCCAGTCCATATGCCAATGTCTCTTGTCATTATGGTTGTCTGAAGCTGGTTCTCAAATAGATTCCTTAGGAAGTGCTCCTGGGAACAACATTCCCTGAGTTTTGCACCACAGTGATAACATTTTGTATGCAGCCTTTATGCTTAAGAGCCCCTGATTCACATTTGATTACTTTGAATATCTTAAGTATGTTATACCATTTGGTTCTGTCTAAATCATTGCTGTCAAAAAGTTTGATGACAAATCTGATTTTTTTCCTTTATAAGTGGACTTTTTGCCTGGATGCCCAAAAGAATATTGTTCTTTTTTTTCTTTTTTTTCTTTGTCATGCCACACAGCATGTGGGATCCTAGTTCACTGACCAGGGATCGAACCCGTGCCCCTTGCATTAGAAGCGCAGAGTCTTAACCACTGGACTTCCAGGGAAGTCCATAAGAATATTGTTCTTTAAAATCTAGTAATTTTACTATAATATGTATTGATTTTGCTAGTTCTGGGTCAATTTTTACAGGTATATAGCATAACTTTTCAATATGTAGTTTCAAATATATATATTTTTAAATTTAAGAAAGTGTCCTTGATCATGTTTTCTTGTAGTTATTCTGTCCCTTGCTTTGGTTTTCTGCTTTAGGGACTCCCATTAAACATTTGTTATAGCTTCTTTGACTATTTCTAAATTTGTCTCTTTCAAATTCTTTCAGTATCTTTCCTTCAATTCTTTTTTTTCTTGTAATTTTTTTCTCTTTCATCTTCTATTTTTCTTAATTCACATCTCTTGTGTTTACTAATTTTTTTAACTAATATATTTATTTGGCTGCACTGGGTCTTAGTTGTGGCACACAGGATCTTTCATTGTGGCATACGGGGTCTTCATTGCAGCATGCGGTTTCTCTAGTTGTGGTGCACGGGCTTCTCTCTAGTTGCAGCACGTGAGCTCTAGAGCGTGTAGGCTCAGTAGTTGTGGCATGTGAGCTTAGTTTCCCTGTAGAATATGGGATCTTAGTTCCCCAACCAAGGATTGAACTCACATCCCCTACATTGGAAGGCAGATTCTTAACCACTGGACCACCAGGGAAGTCCCATTTGTGTTTGCTAATTCTTCAGTTACTTTTAGTTTAGTCTTCATTTCTGAATTGATTTTGTTTCTGTTTCTAACTTTTTCCTGAGTTTTATCACCTCATTTCTGAGGTTTTCTAGTTCTCATTTTTGTTATTGTCCCATATCTTGTACAATGTCTTTTTATTATTCTTTAATTTCAAAACTATTTAGAATTTTTAATTTTTTATATTCTTCCAGTTTTATTGGGCTATAATTGACATACAGCACTGTATAAGTTTAAGGTGGACAGCATAAAGATTTAAGTTACATACATCATGAAATGATTACCACAATACGTTTAGTGAACATCCATAATCTTATATAGACACAAAACTAAAGAAATTGAAAAAAATCTATTTTTTCCTTGTGATGAGCACTCTTAGGTGTTACTCTCTTAACAACTGTCTTATATAACATACAGCAGTGTTAATTATATTTATCATGTTGCACATACATGTATTTATTAAATAATATAAATGTATTTTTCTTGTAAGCATAATTTTATAACTTTTGATCCCCTTCATCTAATTCCCACTCTCACTAACCCCCACCTCTGGTAACCGCAAATCTGATCTTTTTCTTCTGTGAGTTTATGTGTTTGTTTGTTTTTGAAGTATCTTGTATGATTTCTTTAATGTTTTTAGCTCATATTGAAAAAGTAGGTAGTGGTTTTATCTTTTTGGTAGGCAGGCATTTTTGTTATTGTCTGTATGGATGTTATTCAGTTTCATATTTTCTTTTTTCTTACAGTGATTTTATACGGAATTTAACCTTGATAGTTTTTTTTCTCATTTTATGTTTTCCTGAACTTTTAGAAGGAGGCCAGGATTTGAGATAGCTTTTCCAATTTCACAGCTTTATTACTCTCTTTTTTGTTGTTTTGTGTAATGTTTAAAAATACAGCAGCTTACTTTCTGAGATCTTTTAGCTGTTCTCCTTCCTCACTTATTGGACTCTCTCTTTTCTTTGTCTCTATTGTCCCTGTTATACTCAGCATTATTTTCCCAGAAGTTTCTCTTCTGTGCTGTGCTTGTCCTGGAGTTGAAATTTGTCTGATTATTTTTGAACATTCATTGAGCCCCTCCAGACACTTTGCACACCCCTGCCATCAGTGTGGGCAAAATTTCTTCCAGTTTTAGCTACGATTCTCAAAATGAACCAGCAAGCTTTCTAGTAAGCATTTTTTGGCTGTTTTGAGACTCTCAGATCTATGAATGCCTCACTGTTTCCCTCTGCTTTTACTGTACAGCTGCAGCTAGCACCCAGTTCCTGTGGCTGTACTTTTCCTCAATTACTCATATCTTGGGGTTCATGCAAATACCTTATCACCTATAACAAACCTGTTATAGGTGCTATCCACGGGTTTTGATTTTGCTACCCGTGGTCTGCTGTTTTTATGAGGAGATTGATGACCCTCTATCTTGCAGATACAGTGACTATCAAATAGAAGCTCCTGGTCACCACAAACCCTGTATGGTGGACACTTCTTGACAGCACAGAGAATGAAATGTTCAGACAGGTTGGCAGAAGCCCCTGTGGATGCTAAAAGGGATCCACAGAGAAATCAAAGGGAAAGAGTAGAAGGCAACGGGCTTTTACTTGAAGTCTACTATGTGCCAGGCATTTTGCTAGTACTTTCCACATCTGTTATTTCCATTTGCTTTCATCTAATCATCACCACGATCTTCTGAAATAGAATTTAAACCCAGGTCTTCATAAACCCTATGTTCATTTCACTTGTAATTATGAGAAATGTAATCTCTGTGAAGGAATAAGAATTGATTAAAATGCGACAGTAGAGATAGCTGCTTCAGCATGAGAGAACCTTGGAGGATCCTTTTGTTTTAGTCAAAACTATATTGTTTGGTTGGAATCTTGAAGTAAGATTATGAAAATCTTTTAAATGCAAAGGATGACATAACTGAAATTAAAAAGCATAGGAAAAATATGTTTACTAAGATGTAAAAAGAGTGGATTTAATAACAGAGATGCTCCTATCAATGCAGGCAATTCAGAAAATATAGGAAAGTTGGCACAGCACTGTAAACCAACTATACTTCAATAAAAAATTTAAAAAGAAAATATAGAAACATACACTTGAGAAGTTACTGATTAAACAGCAGTAAAATGGTAGCTTGATAGGTAGCATGGATTGAAGAATTTCTTGGTTAAAATTCTGAGTCATTAAGGTTAATTATGATTATAAAAATAATAATACCAAACCTTGATTGTGTGCCATGCACTGTTATAGGCATTTTATAGTTTATATATGTTATTTAATTACTCACAGCAACCCTATTAAGTAGGTATTATTTTACCCATTTTATAAATGAAAAATTGAAACCCGGTTTGGTTAGAAATATGCCCAGTGTCACACAGCTAATAAATAACAGGATTAGGATGGAAACCCAGGTCAATCTGACCTCCAAGCACCAAACAACTGTACTTTATAACTCTTCATAATTCTCCATTAGATTTACTTTTGTGCTCCAACCCCAGATCTATAGCTCAAAAATAATACACAACTTAAAACTAACTGTAAGTTTTAAATGAAAGGATCAGGAATAATTGTATAATCTGTTGTTAAAGATCTCTTAGTGAGGAAACACTGGAGTCAGGTCACACCTTAGTCAATTTACTTAAAAAACAGAAACATAAGGAGGTAATTCTCCTACCACATCACTAAATAGATAGTGTAAACAAATATACATTTGCATATTGCATGGCTGCATGCTTAAAATTTCAATGGAGGCAAATAAAAATTAGTTATTATACACAACTGGAAAACAGAGTTCATCATATCAACAAATGCATTAGATACCTGGAAGTAATTTAATTGAAACATGTTTTTTTATGCTTAAATCCTAATGGGAAAAAAATTAAAAACATAACTAAAGAATTGGGCCATGTGTTTTTTCAGAGAGACTAAATAAAGACATCAATATTTTTTATTTTAATATATAGATTTATTGCAGTAAAAGTGAAATTCCTGAGAGAACTAGTAGTGAAAAATAAATGAATGACAATATCAACATTTTCACAGGTAATAAGGATGGATTCAGCCTAGCAGATTTGGAAAACTGAACTCACTGCCTCAGTGACCAAAATCATGGTATTGAGTTAATGTAGTTTGAAATATGACCTATAACAGAGACAAAACAAATATTGGACAAGGGATAACCTCTTAATACATTGTCTTTCAAATAGTTGGCTAACAAGTTGGAAAGAATCAACTCAGATAAATGCATGAGACCCAAACACTACAATAAATTCCAGCTGTATCAAAGAGTAAAAGAATTTTTTAAAAACTGAAGAGTAGCTTATTTATCCCAGATGTGGAGAGAACATGTGCTTCTAACCACTGGAAAAATGAAGGTTGTTACCAGGAATAAAATAGATTAATTGAATATGCTTTTAAAACTTTTAATTTTCATGTAACAAAATATAAGATTAAAGTATTATAAGAGAAAATTTCTAATATAGAATAGATATGTTATAAACATAACCTGATTATAGAGTTCTCCCAAAAATATATGAGGAAATAAATGATTATGTAAGTCAATAACTACTTTCCACTTGATAAATGGTCAAAAAGTATACAGTCAAGAAAATGTAGACTAAATCATCACGTTTTTTAAAAAAAATCACAGTTGTATTAAAAGTGAAAAAGAAAAGGCAAATCCAGCCAATTTCATGTCTCCCTTACAGACATATTAAACTGGAAGAAATTTAAAAATTGTAAAACCCTATCCTGACTAGTCTCTGGGGAGAGGCAGAAGGTATACTTTATACATTAATGGTAGAAATGCATGGTAAAATGGTTAGATCTTTCTGGAGGATAATCTGTAACATGCTATTTGACCCATTACACATTCTTTCTCTTCGAGGGAGGAAAACTAATTTACATTGAAATTGTCAGAGCAGCATTACCTACAATAGGGAAAATTAGCAGCAGTTCAAATGCCCCAAAATATTTAAATAAATAAGTAAACCGCAATATATTGTCATATACAAATTAAAATGACAAGTGGAGGATGTAATAGTGAATACATTTACATGAAATAAAGTAAAATAAAACAACTTGAACCCATGATTATATTACAAAATTATATAGAAATGCATGAATATAATTGATCTAGATCAGAAAAGGACTTTGACTGATATAAATGGCACAAGATGGTTCATTAGATTTCTTTTTTTAAAAAAGAAAATGCAATTATAATAATGATGTGTAACATTTGTAGAATACTTGCTATGTGCTAGGCATTGTTCTAAGTATTTTCCCATGCAATAATTTTATTTGATGTTTGCAACAACCCTACGTGCTTAGTACTATTTTTAAGTTCCATTTTATGGATGAAGAATTTGAGGCACAGAGTAGTCAAATAATTTACTCTAGGTTATACAGCTTTGCTTAGTCGTTCCAAAATGACAGTGTCTTAAGAAGAGTTTAGATGACTGCTATTAGCTGATCGCTTTAACTTGCCCCCAAATTTTGGGCCTTCCATCTCTTGTCAATAACCCCATTCATTAAGAACTGAAAATCTCAAGACTATTCCAGTAAGTCGAAACAATGAATTTTTGAATATAGAACTGGAAAGGAGAAAATAGAACCATATCCCAAAAGAGTTTATTTAGGGAGGTAAAAATAAAAATGATATAGTAAACATATTCTGGGATTCAAAAGAGAGACTTTTCTATAACCACCTCCCCACCCCCACCATCATCTCCCTCTTCATTCTCTGACTCAATAACTTGCACAGACACACCCAATGGACCCCAACAATTCTAAGGCTTTGAGAAAATCAAGTGGCTCCCTCTGAGAAAAAGTTTAGTACCTCCAGAAAAAAAATCCTCATGGAATAAAAGGACTGGCCATTTCATCTCTCTGGAAATGGACTAACAAATCCATTGCTTTAAAAGGGGGAAATTTTCCCAATTAGTTTGATTTCAAACCTTCTTGTAGGTTGATTCTTCCCAGGTAAGCCTGACCTGTCAGACATCTTTGTTGCTGCTGGATGGAATTATTCCTTATCTTTGAGAGACCAAGGTGAACCGGAAACTAAGAGATCTTTGAAATGGCTTTTTAAAAACATTGTAGACTGTTGATATGTCTTCTGTTTTATCAGGTAAAAATGCTAAGCCAAGGAAGAGAAATAGGTAAATTTAAGCTCATGGACCCCTTGTAGATAATTATAAGGAGGAATTATCTGTATGCATGTGGTAAAGCTCTGTGGACCATGAAAGTAGGATTTATAACAGACCCATGACTAGTATTTCAGGGCAACAGCCATAAAGCAAAGACTTAAAAGTTTCATCATTAGACTAATTGTAATTCACTTGATCCTCCAGTGTAACAATATCCTTCTATCCAAGCCATTATTCCTTCCATTCAGCATATTGGTTTGTCTATCATTAAATATTCATTTTCTACAGCACTTTTTGGAAGGCAAGCAAAGCAGTCACTTTACTGCTTTGTATTGATTCCTGCCTGGGTTGTCCTTAGGAAAAGCTTTCAGTAGGTTCAATAGTTTTGAAAGATATTTAGGTTTACTCCGTGACTGGCAAATATATTTCTTTCTTCTTACTTCAAAAATGGAATCTGAGAACTTAGATCTTTATTTTTTCATCTTGTCTATACTCTCATTATTAATGAAGACCTTAAATGATACTGAACTGTAAATGAACTGTATCTACTTACAAAAATATTAAAATAGGAAACAGGACCACTTTGCATGCTTCCAGACATGATTTCAATTGTTTTAAAAGGAAGTTATACAAACAGTGAAGAATGGAGCCTTCAGAGAGCCCTGAAGTTAAAGGCTTCAGGTATATTTTTTACTTCTTTGGGGAAGAACTAAATAGTTTTATTTAACTGAGAAGGCCCTTTATCAAGATTTACTTAAAACTGGTTTAAACCTGAGCTTGTGCTTTATAGAATCCTTCCAAGCAGCCTCAGTGCCTTTTTACAGGATACTTATCACATATTTATCCAGGTTCTTATGAGACCCCTCTTTGGTTTGAGTGTGCGATGTCTTATCTTCCATAAAGTGGATTTAAATAAAATAGTTTTATTTTATGTTCATTATATATTTGACATGGTAAATACTTAAGAAGGGTCAATTATAATGGAAAATATACATGGATACATATAATAGTTATTTTCTTTTTTTTCCCCAGCTTTATTGAGATATAATGGATATAATGTTTGTAACTTTAAGGTGTGTCATTTGCTTTTTATTATAGCTAATCCAAAGATACTTACTAAATGGATGTTATGTTCTCTGTGTTTTAGCATGTGCAGATACTCTAAAATATCCACTGTACAAAGTATAAAATGTAGTTTCTGACCTAAAATATAAAATTATAGTAATCAAGATGCATAATACTGGCAACAGAATAGACACATAGATCAATGGAACAGAATAAAGAGCAGAAATAGGCCAACAGCTATATGTTTATTTCATTTTGGGCCAAGATGCCAACTCACAGAAATAGAAGAAACAATCCTAATATTTCTATGGAACCACAAAAGACCTGGAAAAACAAAAGCAATCCTAAGATAAAACAGCAAAGCTGGAGTTATCACACTTTTAGATTTCAAACAAAGGTAACAAAGGTACCAAAGCAATTCAATGAGGAAACAAAAGTCTTTAATAAATTATGCTGGAAAACTGGATATTCATGTGGAAACAAAAGAACTGTGACTTCTACCTCATTAATTCAAGATAAATCATAGACCTAAATGTAAAGGCTAAAACTCTAGAGAGTCTAAAGGAAAAATATCAGTATATTGTCAAAACCTGGGAAAAGGCAAAGATTTCTTAGAACAGAGAGAGAAACAACCATAGAAGAAAAAAATTGATAAATTAAACTTCCTCAAAATTAAAAAACTTCTCATCAAAAATCACTTAAGAGGGGCTTCCCTGGTGGCACAGTGGTTGGGAGTCCGCCTGCCGATGCAGGGGACACGGGTTCGTGCCCCAGTCCAGGAAGATCCCACATGCCGCGGAGCGGCTGGGCCCGTGAGCCATGGCCGCTGAGCCTGCGCGTCCGGAGCCTGTGCTCCGCAAGGGGAGAGGCCACAACAGTGAGATGCCCACGTACCGCAAAAAAAAAAAAAAAAAAAAAAATCACTTAAGAAAGTGAATAGGAAACCACAGACTGGAAAATGGACTTGTACCCAAAATGAAAAAATAACTGCTATAACTCAATAATAAAAGATACCAATCCAAGAAGAAAAGGTGATAAAAAACTTTGAGACACATGGCAAAAGAAGCTTTATGAACGTCCAGTAAGCACACAATAAAGAACTCAGTATTATTAGTCAACAGGGAAACACAAATTAAAACTGCAATGAGGGAATTCCCTGGCAGTCCAGTGATTAGGACTCAGTGTTCTCACTGCTGTGGGCCTGGTTTGATCCCTGGTCAGGGAACTAAGATCCCGCAAGCCGTGCAGCAAAAAAACCAAAACTATGATGAGATACTACTCCATACCCAACTAGAATGGCTAAAATGAAAAATACTGAAAATACCCAATATTGGCCAAGACGTGGAAGAAATGAAACTCCCATACATTGCGGCAATTTCTTATAAAGTTAAACATACATCTACCTTATGACTCAGAAATTCTACTCCTAAATATTTACCAAAGAGGAAAGAAAATATACATCCACAAGAAGGCATGAGAACATTCACAGGCATCAAAAACTGAAAACAACCCAAATGCTCATTAACAGGTGAATGGAAAAGCAAATTGTGGTATATTCAAACAGTGGGAAATTCTCCAGAAGGAAAGAACTACTGATACTTCCCATACCAGGGATGAATCTCAGACATTATGCTGAGTGAAAGAAAAAAGGTAGACACAAACTATGAGTCCACACTGATATATATGAAAGAAACAAAGGAAGAAAGAGAAAAAGGAAATGCTTTCTACTGTGCCAACTAATAAATATTGAGGGAATGGTGGAATTAGAAAATCATCATGCTGAGAATGAAAGTGGGGTGAGAAAAGGATACTTACAGAGTCTCCAAGTTTCTCCCACAACTTTCTTATTCATTTAAGAGGCGAAAAAAATAATAACTTGGGGCTTCCCTGGTGGCTCAGTGGTTGAGAGTCCGCCTGCTGATGCAGGGGACACGGGTTCGTGCCCCAGTCTGGGAAGATCCCACATGCCACAGAGCGGCTGGGCCCGTGAGCCATGGCCTCTGAGCCTGCGTGTCCGGAGCCTGTGCTCTGCGATGGGAGAGGCCACAACAGTGAGATGCCCACGTACCGCAAAAAAAAAAAAATAGTAATAATAATAATAATAACTTGACTGTGGAGAAACCTCCTATACATAACCCTAAGTAGGTGTTCAAAATGATCATCACCAACACAGATAAACTGACATCAAAGTACTCCTGATTTGATGCCCTGAGATGCACTTTTTGATGTACTTTTTGCCATGTGTCTCGCAAGCATGCAAAACTGAACTAGAAAGAAACCTCAGACAAACCCAGTCTGAGGGATATTTTACACAATAATTAATCTGCACTCTTCAGAAGTGTCAAAGACTGGGAAGACAAAGAAAGGCCCAGGAACTGCACAGGAAAGAAGTCTAAAAAGATATGACACCTAAATGCCATGAGTGTTACTGGACTGGATCCTTGACTGGGAGAAAAAAATAGCGATAATAAGATATTTGGGGGACAATTGTCAACATTTGAATATGGATTTTGGGGTTAGATAATTTTATCAAAGTTTAATTGTTTTTTGAAATTAATACTGTAGTTATGCAAGAGAATATCCATATTCTTAGGAAATATACATGACTATTCGGGGTAAAGAGAAAAAAATGTCTCCAACTCTCTCAAATTTTTCAGAAATCTAGTGTGTGTGTGTGTGTGTGTGTGTGTGTGTGTGTGTGTGTGTGTGTG
>NW_020837969.1:16260028-16402580 GCF_003676395.1 Aethalodelphis obliquidens | reverse complement strand
CACACACACACACACACACACACACACACACACACACACACACACACACTTTTCCAGTGGCCGGTGGCTTCTCATCTTTCTGGTCTCAGCTTAAATCTCAACTAGTTGGAAAGACCTCCTCCGACCACCCTATCCAAGGCAGTTATCCTCTGCCCCAATATTTGTCTCTATCTCAGAGCTTTATTTGTTCCTTCATAGCTCTCATTACCACGTGCAGCTCTTTTATTTATTGGTGTGTTTGTTGTGTGCTTCTACCTCTAGAAATACACCCCAAGAGAGCGACATGTCCGCTTTGTTCTTTGTTGTAGTTGTGTTAGCTGCTCCCTTCACAGTGCCTGGCACTGAATAGGTGCTCAGTAATGAATGGACAATGAAGGTTGCAGAGGCTGGGATGATGAATGATGGTGGAAGAGGCTACTCAGTGAAATCTCCTTAGTCTAAAAAGCAACCTGTGGCTTTCATTTCTAAGCTTCTTCAGGACAGAGGCTCTCTGGTGGAGCAGCATCCAGCAGCATGGCAGAGTGGGGACTGGAGTCAGGCAAACCATAGTGTATCAGGGTCCCTAAGCCTTCGGAAGAGGTTGCCACTGGATTCTGATTTGAACGTCTGAGTATTCGTGAGGACGTGCTTCGCTAACGTGGGTTCTATTGTCATAAGTTGCCTATTGGCCAAAGGCCCTTGCAGATTATTCTCTTTGTACTGGAAGGAAGCATCAGAAAACACTGGTGCTCTTAGGGCAGTATGTTGAAGTGTGGATATTCCGGCCCTGGTCCCTGGCATCTCACTGAGCCAAGGCTAGTGCCTGGGTCACCATCAACACCCCTCCGGAGAGCAGTCACAGCAATGTGCCAGCAGAGGTGTGGAGTTCCCTGACTTCCAGTGACTGGGTCTTCCAAGAATCCTATTTACAGCCCTCTGGGGTGCATTAGGGAAGTGTGCTGAATACCAGCTTGTCCCTTTGCTCTCCTCCCTCCACAGATCCTTTCATCCTGCCCTGATGGAACCATACTTCCCTCAGCAGGGGTTCCTCTCCTGCTCCTCAGGCGACTACATCCCTAGGTTATGACATGGTTGAGCCGATGACGTTCAGCTAATAGTTTGCAAACTCAGGGGTCTAAAGAACTTGGCAGTACTCTGCAGTTCTTCCAGAGCTCAAGAACAGATATGCAGATATGTTCCTAAGAATCTCATGGTTCCCAAGGCAGTTATGCAAAGTAAACTCTGATAATGATTGCTTTGGCTTTGGCTCTTTCTTTTTTTTTTCTGCCCTGCAAACTGGTTCATCTGTACCATTTTTCTAGGTTCCACATGTATGAGTTAATATACGATATTTGTTTATCTCTTTCTGACTTAATTCACTTGGTATGACAGTCTCTAGATCCATCTATATCTCAACAAATGGTCCAATTTCATTCCTTTTTATGGCTGAGTAATATTTCATTACATATATGTACCACATCTTCTTTACCCATTCATCTGTCAATGGGCATTTAGGTTACTTCCATGACCTGGCTATTGTAAATAGTGCTGCAATGAACATTGGGGTGCATGTGTCTTTTTGAATTATAGTTTCCTCTGGGTATATGCCCAGTAGTGGGATTGCTGGGCTATACAATAATTCTATTTTTAGCTTTTTAAGGAACCTCCATACTGTTCTCCACAGTGGGTGTATCAATTTACATTCCCACCAACAGTGCAAGAGGGTTTCCTTTTCGCCACACCCTCTCCAGCATTTGTTGTTTGTAGATTTTCTGATGATACCCATTCTAACTGGTGTGAGGTGATACCTCATTGTAGTGTTGATTTGCATTTCTCTAATAATTAGTGATGTTGAGCAGCTTTTCATGTGCTTCTTGGCCATCTATATGTCTTCTTTGGAGAAATGTCTATTTAGGTCTTCTGCCCATTTTTGGATTGGGTTGTTTGTTTTTTTAATATTGAGGTGAATGAGCTGTTTGTATATTTTGGAGATTAATCCTTTGTCCATTGATTCATTTGCAAATATTTTCTCCCATTCTGAGGGTTGTCTTTTCATCTTGTTTATGGTTTCCTTTGCTGTGCAAAAGCTTTTAAGTTTCATTAGGTCCGATTTGTTTATTTTTGTTTTTATTTCCATTACTCTAGGAGGTGGATCAAAAAGATCTTGCTGTGATTTATGTCAAAGAGTGTTCTTCCTATGGTTTCCTCTAAGAGTTTTATAGTGTCCAGTCTTACATATAGGTCTCTAATCCATTTTGAGGTTATTTTTGTGTATGGTGTTAGGGAGTGTTCTAATTTCATTCTTTTACATGTAGCTGTCCAGTTTTCCCAGCACCACTTATAGAAGACACTGTCTTTTCTCCATTGTATATCCTTGCCTCCTTTGTCATAGATTAGTTGGCCGTAGGTGTGTGGGTTTATCTCTGGGCTTTCTATCTTGTTCCACTGATCTGTGTTTCTGTTTTTGTGCCAGTACCATATTGTCTTGATTACGGTAGCTTTGTAGTATAGTCTGAAGTCAGGGAGTCTGGTTCCTCCAGCTCCGTTTTTTTCCCTCAAGACTGCTTTGGCTATTCGGGGTCTTTTGTGTCTTGAAACAAATTTTAAGATTTTTTTTGTTCTAGTTCCTTAAAAAATGCCATTGGTAATTTGATAGGGATTGCATTGAATCTGTAGATTGCTATGGGTAGTATAGTCATTTTCACAATATTGATTCTTCCAATCCAAGAACGTGGTATATCTCTCCTTCTGTTGGTATCATCTTTAATTTCTTTCATCAGTGTCTTATAGTTTTCTGCATACAGGTCTTTTGTCTCCCGAGGTAGGTTTATTCCTAGGTATTTTATTCCTTTTGTTGCAATGGTAAATGGGAGTGTTTCCTTAATTTCTCTTTCAGATTTTTCATCATTAATGTATAGGAACGCAAGAGATTTCTGTGCATTAATTTTGTATCCTGCAACTTTACCAAATTCATTGATTACCTCTAGTAGTTTTCTGGTGGCATTCTTAGGATTCTCTATGTACAGTATCATGTCATCTGCAAACAGTGACAGTTTTACTTCTTGTTTTCCAATTTGTATTCCTTTTATTTCTTTTTCTTTTCTGATTGTCGTGGCTAGGACTTCCAAAACTATGTTGAGTAATAGTGGTGAGAGTGGACATCCTTGTCTTGTTCCTGATCTTAGAGGAAATGCTTTCAGTTTTTCACCATTGAGAATGATGTTTGCTGTGGGTTTGTTGTATATGGCCTTTATTATGTTGAAGTAGGTTCCCTCTATGCCCACTTTCTGGAGAGTTATTATCATAAATAGTTGCTGCATTTTGTCAGAAGCTTTTTCTGCACCTATTGAGATGATCATATGGTTTTTCTTCTTCAGTTTGTTAATGTGGTGTATCACATTGATTGATTTGTGTATACTGAAGAATCCTTGCATCCCAGGGATAAATCCCACGTGATCATGGTGTATGATCCTTTTAATGTGTTGTTGGATTCTGTTTGCTACTATTTTGTTGAGGATTTTTGTATCTATATTCATCAGTGATATTGGTCTGTATTTTTCCTTTATGTAGTATCTTTGTCTGATTTTGGTATCAGGGTGATAGTGGCCTCACAGAATGAGTTTGGTAGTGTTCCTTCCTCTGCAACTTTTTGGAAGAGTTTGAGAAGGATGGGTGTTAGCTGGTCTTTAAATGTTTGATAGAATTTACCTGTCAAGCCTTCTGGTCCTGGACTTTTGTTTGTTGGAAGATTTTTAATCACAGTTTCAATTTCATTACTTGTGATTGGTCTGTTCATATTTTCTATTTCTTCCTGATTCAGTCTTGGAACGTAATACCTTTATAAGAAATTTTCCATTTCTTCCAGGTTGTCCATTTTATTGGCATAGAGTTTCTTGTAGTAGTCTCTTAGGATGTTTTGTATTTCTGCGGTGTCTGTTGTAACTTCTCCTTTTATCATTTCTAATTTTATTGATTTGAGTCCTGTCCCTCTTTTTCTTGATGAGTCTGGCTAATGGTTTATCAATTTTGTTTATCTTCTCAAAGAACCAGCTTTTAGTTTTATTGACCTTTGCTATTTTTTTCTTTGTTTCTGTTTCATTTATTTCTGCTCTGATCTTTATGATTTCTTTCCTTCTGCTAACTTTGGGTTTGTTTGTTCTTCTATCTCTAGTTCCTGTAGGTGTAAGGTTAGATTATTTATTTGAGATGTTTCTTGTTTCTTGAGGTAGGCTTGTATTGCTATAGACTTCCCTCTTAGAACTGCTTTTGCTGCATCCCTTAGGTTTTGGATCGTCGTGTTTTCATTGTCATTTGTCTCTTGGTATTTTTTGATTTCCTCTTTGATTTCTTCAGTGATCTCTTGGTTATTTAGTAACGTATTGTTTAGCCTCCATGTGTTTGTGTTTTTTATGTTTTTTTTCCCCTGTAATTCATTTCTAATCTCATAGCATTGTGGTCAGAAAAGATGCTTGATATGATTTCAATTTTCTTAAATTTACTGAGGCTTGATTTGTGAGCCAAGATGTGATGTATCCTGGAGAATGTTCCGTGCGCACTTGAGAAGAAAGTGTACTCTGCTGTTTTTGGATGGAATGTTCTATAAATATCAATTAAATCTACCTGGTCTATTGTGTCATTTAAAGCTTCTGTTTCCTTATTTATTTTCATTTTGGATGATCTGTCCATTGGTGTAATGAGGTGTTAAAATCCCCCACTATTATTGTTTTACTGTTGATTTCCTCTTTTATAGCTGTTAGCAGTTGCCTTATGTATTGAGGTGCTACTGTGTTGGGTGTTTATATATTTATAATTGTTATATCTTCTTCTTGGATTGATCCCTTGATCATTATGTAGTGTCCTTCCTTGTCTCTTATAACATTCTTTATTTTAACATCTATTTTATCTGATATGAGTATTGCTACTCCAGCTTTCTTTTGATCTCCATTTGCATGGAATATCCTTTTCATCCCCTCACTTTCAGTCTGTATGTGTCCCTAGGTCTGAAGTGGGTCTCTTGTAGACTGCATATATATGGGTCTTGTTTTTGTATCCATTTAGCAGCCTGTGTCTTTTGGTTGGAGCATTTAATGCATTCACGTTTAAGGTAATTATCGATATATATGTTCCTATGAGCATTTTCTTAATTGTTTTGGGTTTGTTTTTGTAGGTCCTTTTCTTCTCTTATATTTCGCACTTAGAGAAGTTCCTTTAGAATTTGTTGTAGACCTGGTTTGGTGGTGCTGAATTCTCTTAGCTTTTGCCTGTCTGTAAAGCTTTTGATTTCTCCATCAAATCTGAATGAGATCCTTGCTGGGTAGAGTCATCTTGGTTGTAGGTTCTTCCCTTTCATCACTTTAAGTATATCATGCCACTCCCTTCTGGCTTGTAGAGTTTATGCTGAGAAATCCGCTGTTAACGTTATGGGAGGTCCCTTGTACGTGATTTGTCGTTTTTTCCTTGCTGCGCTCAATACTTTTTCTTTGTCTTTAATTTTTGTCAATTTGATTACTATGTGTCTCGGCATGTTTCTCTTTGGGTTTATCCTGTATGGGACTCTCTGCACTTCCTGCACTTGGTGGCTATTTCGTTTCCCATGTTAGGGAAGTTTTCGACTATAATCTCTTCAAATATTTTCTCAGGTCCTTTCTCTCTCTCTTCTCCTTCTGGGACCCCTATAATGTGAATGTTGTTGCGTTTAATGTTGTCACAGAGGTCTCTTAGGCTGTCTTCATTTCTTTTCATTCTTTTTTCTTTATTCTGTTCCACACCAGTGAATTCCACCATTCTGTCTTCCAGGTCACTTATCCATTCTTCTGCCTCAGTTATTCTGCTGTTGATTCCTTCTAGTGTAGTTTTCATTTCAGTTATTGTATTATTCATCTCTGTTTGTTTCTTCTTTAATTTTTCTAGATCTTTGTTAAACATTTCTTGCATCTTCTCGATCTTTGCCTCCATTCTTTTTCCAAGGTCCTGGATCATCTTTACTATCATTATTCTAAACTCTTTTTCTGGAAGGTTGCCTATCTCCACTTCATTTAGTTGTTTTTCTGGGGTTTTATCTTGTTACTTCATCTGGTACATAGCCCTCTGCCTTTTCATCTTGTCTGTGTTTCTGTGAATATGGTTTTTGTTCCACAGGCTGTAGGACTGTAGTTCTTCTCGCTTCTGCTGTCTGCCATCTGCTCTAGCTCTTTCAAATATCAGTGTGGATTTAGAAGAGGACTGGGGGTAGCCTCCTACAGTGATTGTCCTCTCAGCTCCCTTTTCTCGTTGCTAATTTCTTCCATTTCTTCCATATATACTAACTAAGAGATAGGACCAGAGTTGAGATTTACAAATTCCAAGGTAACACACTTAATCCAGAAGGTAGGTGCTTGTTGAATTTCATAGAACGTAGTGTCATTGCAGTAAATCTCCCTTGGGACAAAGAAAGAAAGTGGTTGCCTTGAGAAGAGAGAGGTGTCTGCTCTTTGAGGCATGTCCTATGGGTTTGTGATTCCACTGTTTATAAAGAAGCCAAGATGTTGGCAAAATGAACTGATGGTATCTCTGCTTGGCTGCATTCAGTGAAAATGAATCTGCATGAAGAGGCTCCAAGTATATGACTCTTCTTGAATCTGCATTAGGAGGCTCCAAGTATATGACTCTTCTCTGGGGATGCCTGAAAACTTGTGCAGCATGCAGAGGAATATAAAGCACTGACTTTTAAAAGCTAAACCTTTTTTAAAAAATTCCCATTCTTTCATGCAAAATTAATAGTTTTTCTCACCTGATCATTTCATCCACAACAGGGAAAATTTGTTTTCTGTTAGAACATGAAAGCTAGTGAGAGCAGAGCACATTACAGAAATAAAGACACTGCACAGAGCCTGAGTAACAGCGAAAGGAACTCCCAGGCTGTTTATAAAACATCTTAAACTAGTTTTACCTCAGAGTCATAATTTCTGCAAAATGCATCCCTACTGGGTAGGGACTAATAAGCCTAAGGACATTTAATCATGTACACCGTTTAAAGAGCTGTATAAACAGGTGTTCTATGGTGTTCTCACTAACTTATTTCCATCAGCTTATTAAAATAGCTGTTGATCAAGGTAGTCTCCAGGTACTGAACTGATAAAGCAGAATTTCAGACAATAATTAGGTATGGTGAAAAGAAACCTGAAGATTTAGTATTGCTTGATAGATACTAAGTGCGTAATAAATGTTAAACTTTGTTATTAAAGATGTTGTTGTTGTTTTTTAATTAGAGGGGCCATTGGCACCACAACTGAGGCTATCACTTCTCTCTTGGAGTTGGCTTTCTTCTGATTGTTCTCTTTAAATCGGTGAAGTCTCCCTCCTTGGGCTGTCATTGGCTGGATAGCACTATGCTCCCTTACTGTGTCCTTTTCACAGAAACACTCTGGTGGGTGCCTCATATGAAGCTTTTCCTTCCTTTTTCTTCCTGAATCCTCTGGGATGGGTGTCTTGGGAAGAGGAAGCCATACAGGCATCATCTATGTGATTTAAACACATTTTAAAAAAATGTTTTAAGTAACAATGCCTAATGTCTCAAGACTAATTAAGGAGACATTTCTATCAGTGTTTTGTAAACTTAAACAGACCAAATAGATTGGATTAGTTTTGATTAATTGAATTAACCTTTAAGACTTTGTAAATTTATGTTAACATTTGGCTAATTCACCTTTGGTCATGAGACGAACTTTGAAGAACTCTGGGCTGCTAAATTTTATGAGATAAGAATAAAAGTAGCACAACTTTCCCACTAGTTTATATATATATAAAAAAAAACCCACCAACTATGTCCAAATTAATATATAAATTGCTTATATATTTAATTTATCTTATCTAGTTAAAAGACAATGGTGGGCTTCCCTGGTGGCGCAGTGGTTGGGAATCTGCCTACCAATGCAGGGTACACGGGTTCAATCCCTGGTCTGGGAAGATCCCACATGCTGTGGAGCAGCTGGGCCCATGCCCACAGCTACTGAACCTGCACTGTAGAGCCTGCAGGCCACAACTACTGAAGCCCATGCACCTAGAGCCCATGCTCTGCAACAAGAGAAGCCACCACAATGAGAAGCCCACACACTGCAATGAAGCGTAGCCCCTGCTACTAGAGAAAGCCCATGCACAGCAATGAAGACCCAATTCAGCCAAAAAAAAAATTAATTAATTAATTTTTTAAAAAAAGAGAGTGGCTTACCATGATGAGCCAAACAGGAAACATATATGGCTGAGAAATAGCTATTTTTAAAATCAGGTTTGCATTTCTTTAAGTTTTTAAAATTATAGCTGCTTTCCCCTTTCCTTGGTAATTAAATCTGGGTCCAAAGTAGAGTTATAATTTGGTGAGTAATTTTCTAATTTATAGAAGTTTAATATTATTCTTAAAATTTTATATGAATATTGTCTTATAAGGTGACTGTGAGGCTTGGCTTGCTTGTAACAGTACCAGTTTGCTTGAAGCATTCTGGTTTATGCCTCTTGTCTAGGTGTATCATTAATAGCACTCTCTTCACTTTCAAAAGTGTCCTGGTTTGGACAATAAATTTTATAGTCACCATATTTATCCATCACTGGTAGGTAAAACTCTAAACCAGTATCCACACCAACAGTCACATCAACAACAGTATTTATAGAGTAACAAAGAGGGAACTATTTTAAGCTGGACCATAAATGAAGAATAGCTTTGAGGTCAGTCAGAGGAGGACAATGAAAGATCAGTTTATCTGCTTTGGGTGATGTGAGTTATGGGGAGTAAGCAATAGGTTGGATTACTGGGGTCCAACCATGAATCTGAACTCTTTGAAAGCCATGGAGGATCTGGGTTGGTACAATAAAAAATGGGGAGTTATTGAAGCTTTATGAGCAGATATGTGATAGATTAAAAACCACTATAAGAGGGCTTCCCTGGTGGTGCAGTGGTTGAGAGTCCGCCTGCCGATGCAGAGGACACGGGTTCGTGCCCCGGTCTGGGAGGATCCCACATGCTGCGGAGCTGCTGGGCCCGTGGGCCGTGGCTGCTGAGCCTGCGCGTCCGGGGCCTGTGCTCCGCAACGGGAGAGTCCACAACAGTAAGAGGCCTGCGTACCGCAAAAAAAAAAAAAAAAAAAACCCACTATAAGAAAGTTAGTATAGCAACAGCGTATGAAAAAGGTTGGAATAGTAAATGATATCATTCCTAGACCATAACTACTGAAAATGTAGCCTAGTAGGTACTCTAAAAGGCAGACTTAAAGCAATAAGCAAGCAAAATAGCTGGTATACCACCCAAAGGAGTCATCATTCTATAAAGAAATGGTAAGAGGTATATAATAGTTACAAAAACAGTAATATGGAACCTGAGTAGAAATGAGATTGGAATGGGGAGCTTGGATAACCTGGTAATTCCCTAAGCCTACTAGTATATAGCTTCAGTGGTCTTTTTCATGGTTCTTATGGTTAAAGATAAGGTTGTGTCTTGAGGATTTAGCTCAGGATCTAAATAAGTAATCCCTCCCCTTATCACTAGTTATTATATAAGGCCATATTTGAGACATATTGGTGTTTAAGCATTAAAAGAGTTGTGAATACTTTAAGGTTGAAATCAAATGGAATTTTACTTCATAAGGGGGTTAAAAGAGCTATAGAATTAAGAAAGATGTAAATAAAATCATGGATATCTAGATGGAATTTTTGAAGGTTCATTTAGTATGCTCAGGAGACAACTTAATCCTTTGAGTTCAACATCATGGAAAACCATAATGACACGCTCTCACAAATAATACTATGATGTTTGACAGAGACAGTATACACAGATCAATATTACTTTGTCCTCACTCTGGATTTATTTCTTATATTAAGAAATTGTCTGCTACTTGTGTAAGATGTCAAAAGCCAGGGAAGACAAGGATGATCTAACTGTACATATCAAATATAAGTTTCCCAGATAATCCTTCATCTATTTTAAATTGGTAAGTGCTTCAATTTTCATAATCCACCAATATCTCTATCACTTATTTTCTTTCTTCTTTAAGTATCTCATCTTTTATCTTTACTAGCTTAGAGCTAAGCAGTCATAAACCTTTTGGAAGGGGGACTCAAAGAATATACTGGAGGGCAAAGAAGGAATTACCTACTTCCATGTGGTTTATATAAACCTCTTAAAAATCTCAGCTGACATTTCAGGAACTTGTTATGTATGTAGGCAGAAACGGTGAGGGACAAATACATCAGAGTTACTGAAGGATTATGTCTCTAATGTGGACAGCAGATCTTACATAATATATGGCTTTGCAGTTGTAAATCATGAATGAGTTCACTATTTTTTATAATAGTAATAATAGTCTTGGTTAAGAACTGAACGAATACTTATTAATAATCAGTGATCAGACTTCATATAGCTTTTATAATAAGTTTAAAAATCAAAAGAAATCATGTCTATAGGATTAAAGGTAAATATTATAACAATGTCTCAACTAGAAAAGAATATCAATAAAGCGACAGAAATTATTAAAAAATAGAGATTTTGGATTTGAAAAGTGCAATCATTGAAATGGAAAATTCACTAGAGGAGCTCAGGAGCTTATGTGAAATGCCAAAAGAAACAGTCAGAGAACTTGAAGATAGTTCAGTTGAAATTATCTAGTCTGAGGAACAGAAAGAAAGAAGAATGAAGAAAAATAAACATCTTCAGACACCCGTGGGACTCCATCAAGCATACCAAAATAGGCATAATGGATGTTCCAGAAGAAGAGGAGACAGAAAAAATGTCAAGAAAAAAGTGATTCATCATGTATAAGGGATCTTCAGTAAGATTAAATGCTGCCTTCTCATCAGAAACCATGGGGGATAGAAAACAATAGGATGGCATATTTAAAATGCTGAAAGAAAAAAAAGTCAACCAAGACTTCTATATTCAGCAAAATAATCTTTAAAAAATGGAGAATTAAAGAGATTCCCAGATCAATAAAAACTGAGAGAATTCATTGATAGCAAACTTGTCTGACAAAAAATTAAATAGGCAGTACTTCAGTTTGAAATGAAAGGACACTATATAGGAACCTGATTTCATACAAGGAAATATTGATCAATAAAAACTGAGAGAAAATTCAACTTAATAAAATCAGGAATGAAGGAGGGAACATCATTACCAACCTTACAGGAATAAAAATGATTATAAGAGAATACTGTAAACAACTCTGTGCCAACATATTATGTAACTTGGAGAAAATGAACAAATTCCTATGACTACTGAAACTAACTCAAGAAGAAATGAAAAATCTAAATAGATACACAACAAGTAAAATGATTTAGTTTGTAATTTTAAAACTTGTCATGAAGAAGAGCTCAGCCCCAGATGGCTTCAATGAAGTCTACAAAATATTTTAAAAAGAATTAATACCCAAACCAAACTCTTCTTAAAAAAAAAAAAAAAAAAAAAGAGAGAGAGAGGAGGGAACCTTTCCTCACTAATTCTCTGAGACCAGGTTTATTGTGATACGCTAAAACTAGATAAAAGTTATGAGTAAAGGAAACTACAGACCTTTTGAATATAGATGAAAAAATGAATACAAAATACTAGCAAACCAAATCTGGCGCCATAAAATGGATTTTACACCATGATCAAAGGGACTTTAATCCCAGGAATGCTCAGCTGGTTTAACTTTCAAAAATCAGTAGGAATACATCATATTAATAGAATAAATGACAAAAGCTGCAGAAAAAAATTTTTGACAAAAGCCAAAACCCTTTAATGATAAAAACCACTCAACAAACTAGGAATAAATGGGAGCTTTCTTAATTTGATAAAGGGCATCTATGAAAAACACACAGCTACCACCATACCTAATAGTGAAAGATTGGATGCTTTCCCACTCCAAGATCAGGAGAAGACAAGGATATCTACTCTTACTCTTGCCACCTCTATGCAACATTGTATTGGAAGTTTTACCCAGGGCAATAGGCAAGGGGTTGGGTCGGGGGTGGGGGAGGGGAAGAGAAAAAAAAGGTATCAGATTTTAAGAAGTAAAACTATCTGTATTTGTAGATGACCTCTTGTATATAGAAAACCCTAAGGAATTCACTAAAAAGGTATTAGAACTAATATATGAATATAGCAATGTTGCAAGATACAGCATTGAAATAATAAATAAATTGTATTTCTATACACTAGCAATGAACAATCTGAAAATGAAACAATGAAAACAATTCTATTTATATTAGCATCAAAAAGGATAAAATACTTAGGAATAAATTTAACAAAGGGGTATAAGGCTTGCACACTGAAAACTACAGAACATTGTTGAAAAAATTAAAGAAAACCTAAATAAATAGAAGGACATTCCAAGTTTATGGATTAAAGACGTAATATTATTTTAGATGAACATACACCCCAAATTAATCTACAGATTCAATGCAAATGCTGTCAAAAATCCCATCTGGCTTTTTTGCATAAATTGAGAAACGATCTTCAAATTCATATGGAAATGCAAGGGACTCAGATGGCCTAAACAATATTTTAAAAAGAAGAAAAAGATTTGATTACCTACATTTTCTGATTTTGAAACTTACTACCAACTACATTATCTAAGATAGTATGGTGCTGGCATAAAGGAATAGTTGAATAGAATAGAATTGAGAGTGCAGAAATAATTTACATTTGTGGTGCATTGATTTTTGACAAGGGTTCTAAGATGCTTCAATTGGGGAAGAGTAATCTTTTCAACAAATGGTGCTGGAGCAACTAGATATCAACATGCAAATGAATAAAATTGTACCACTAACTCACACCATACAAAAAAGAAAAAAAAAAAAAATCAGAGACCTAAATGTAAGAGCTAAATCCATGAAACTCTTAGAAAAAAGCAGAAAAGTATATATATTTTTTTGACTTTGAGTTACAACTGTTTCCTAGATACGACACCAAAAGCACAGGCAAGAAAAGAAAGATTACATAATTGGACATTACTTTGGCACTTGGTAATTTGGTAAGTAGGTAAACTGGACAAATAATTCAATTTAAAAATGAGCAAAAGATTTAGTAGATATTTTTTCATAAAAGGAATACAAATCACAAATAAGCACATGAAAAGATGCTTGATCATTAGTCATTTAGGGAAATGCAAATTAAAATTATAATGAGATATTTCATATGTAGTAGGATAGCTCTAGCTAAAAAGTTATACAGTAAAAAATGTTGATGAGGCTATGGAGAAATTGAAATCTTCATATATTGCAGATGGGAGTGCAAAATGGTGCATCTACTTTGAAAAGCAGTTTAACAGTTTTTTCAAAATATTAAGCACAGAGTTATCATATGATCCAGCAATTCTACTCCTAGGTATCTACACAAGAGAAATAAAAACATATATCCACATAAAGACTCGTACATGAATATTGATAGCATCATTATTCATAATAGTCAGAAAGTGGAAATAAATTGTCTATTAACTGATGAATGGTTAAGTAAAATGTGATATATCCATGCAGTGAAATATTATTTGTCAATATAAAAAGAATAAAATATTTATATATCCTATAATAAGTATGAATCTTGAAAACAACATACTAAGGGAAAGAAACCAGAAATGAAAGACTGCATGTTGTGTGTGTGATTTCATTTATATGAAATCTTCAGAATGGGCAAATATATAGAGACAGAAAGTAGATTAGTGGTTGCCTAGGTGGAGAGTAGAGAATTGGGGAAAGTAGAGATGACTGGTAATATGCATGGGTTTCTATGGAGTGATAAAAATGTTCTAAAATGATTGTGGTGATGGTTGTACAACTTTTTGAATATATTAAAAGCCATTGAATTGTTTGTCTCTCTAGAGCTGCCAAGTAATGAGGTTCCGAACCCAGGGACAGGGACTTGGGGACACGAACCACTGGTGGTACTAAAGAAAATCTAGGCTACCATTTCCTCTGAGAGATATGGCCAAGTTGAAGTTGAACACTGGCCAGAGAAAAACATGAATCCTACCTGTGTAGACATCTCAATATGAACAAAGGCCATCAGCGTCAGAATCAGACAAAACCAGAGAACTTTAAATGGGTGAATTATATGTTGTGTGAAGTATATCAAGTATTCACTTTTGTTTAAAAAAGTATTCTGACCTTTGGTATTCAAAGCTTTTTCTTGGTTTTTAAGCCTGAGGCATTGCTGCTCTTCTTGAATATAGGGCATTTGAAAGGTAGTGATGAAGTTGGTTTAGAAAAGATTAGAAGGTATAAAATTAGAATATCCAGTATTCTTGATTCTCGTATTATTGGGGTATAAAACAAAATTGATTTTTCCGTGTTTTCCAATGTTCCATATTAAATATCTTCTTCCCTTCATACTCGTACACAAGTTAAAATTCACCTCTTGCAACTAGAGCTTTGATCTTTTCTCTCTGTGAATGTGTGTGTGTGTGTTTGTGTGTGTGTGTTTGCGTGTGTGTGTGTGTGTGTGTGTGTGTGTAGCTGGAGGCTGCTTATGGTCTGGCTTTGAGATACCTCCAACCCTGCTCCTTTCTTTTCAGGGCTAGCTCCTTTGATGTCGGAGCAGGGACAGGAAAGAGAATAGATACTGGAATCAAAAGATATTCTTACATAATGGGTGCACGGCAGTGCAGAGTAGCTAACCTTTAAGCTCTGGTTTAGTGTACCCTTTTTTTCTGATGCTGATGGCTTTTGTTGATATTGAGATGTCTACACAGGTGGCATTCATGTTTTTCCCTGGCCATTGCTCAACTTTAACTTGGCCACTATTCTCACTAAGGAAAGGGTAGCCTAGTTTTCTTTGGCCACCATCAGTGATTCATGTTCCCAAGTCCCTGTCCCTGGGTTTGGGTCCTCTTTACCAGGCAGCACTAGAGTAACTTATCCTTTAGCATCCTTTTGCTTTCATATGGTGCCATGGAACTGTTAATTATCTTTTCCACGTACTCACAGTGCCATGGGGAACTGTGATGGAAAATGACCCCATCTTTTTCTTTCATGTATGCTCTAACACGTCCCCTTCAAATCCTGTTGGCTTATTCTCTGGCTGAGAGATGAACACTCATCTTAATGTTCACATATGCTCCCAACTTCATAGTGCAGATGCCAAGCTCTTATGTAGGCTCTCTCATCCAGCTCTACCTTTGGGTGGCAATAGTTGGACCTGCAGCTTCTCCAGCTGTGTAAGTATAAAGCCAAAGAATGATATCCCAAATTTCTACTCTTGCACACTCCGTCAATCTCAAGCCTCTCCTCCCTTACTAAGAATTAGAATGCTACTCCCCCAAGGAGAATAATACATATAGTCACCCCTGTTAAGGCCTGAAACCATAAAATTCCTAGGAGAAATATAAGCAGTAACATCAGTCTTAGCAATGTTTTTGTGATTCTGACTCCAAAGCTAAGGGAAACAAAAATAAACAATGAGAGTACATCTAACTAAAAAGCTTCTGCACAGTGAAGGAAGCTATCTCAAAATGAAAAGGCAGCCTACTGAATGGAAGAAGATATTTGCAAATCATATATCTGATAAGCAGTTAATATCCAAAATATATAAAGAACTCGTACAAACAACTCAACAACAAGAAAACAATGTGTGTAAAAACTGGGCAGAGGAGCTGAATAGACATTTTTCCAAAGAAGACATACAGATGGCCAACAGGTACATGAAAAGATGCTCCACATCACTAATCCTCAGGGAAATGCAAATGAAAACCACAAGATCACCTCACACCTGTTAGAATGGTTATTATCGAAAAGACAAGAAATAGAAAATGTTGTAGAGAACGTGGAGAAAAGGGAAGCCTTGGGCACTGTTGGTGGGAATGTAAATTGGTGCAGCCACTATGGAAAACATTATGGAGTTTCCTCAAGAAATTAAGAATGGAACTATCGTACGATCCAGTTATTCCACTTTTGGGTATTTATCCGAAGAACATGAAAACATTAATTAAAAAACATATGTGCCCCTCTATTTTCATTGCTGCATTATTTACAATAGCCAAGATACAGAAACAACCTCAGTGTCTATCAATGGATAAGTAGATAAAGAAGATGTGGTATATATGCACAATGAAATACTACTCAGTCATAAAAAATAAAATGAAATCTTGCCACTTGCAACATGGTTGGACCTAGAGGATATTATGCTTAGTGAAATAAGTCAGAGTGAGAAAAACAAATACCTTATTATTTTACTTATGTGTGGAATCCAAAAAATAAAACAAAGGAACAGACACAAAACAGAACAGACTCATAGATACAGAGAACAAACTGGTAGTTGCCAGAGAGGAGGGGATGGGGGAATGAGTGGGATAGGTAAGGGAGATCAAGAGGTACAAATTTCCAGTTACAAAATAAATGAGTCGTGGGGATTAAATGTACAGCATGAGGAATAATAGTCAATTATATTGTAATATACTGATATGGTGACATAATGACTAGACACATTATGTTGATCATTTTGTAATGTATAGAAATATCTAATCACTGGAGCTGATTCAGTGTTGTAGGTCAATTATACTTCAATCAAAACACCAACAAATGGGCTTCCCTGGTGGCGCAGTGGTTGACAGTCCGCCTGCCGGTGCAGGGGACACGGGTTCATGCCCCGGTCTGGGAAGATCCCACATGCAGCGGAGCGGCTGGGCCCGTGAGCCATGGCCGCTGAGCCTGCGCGTCTGGAGCCTGTGCTCTGCAACGGGAGAGGCCACAACAGTGAGAGGCCCGCGTAACGCAAAAAAAAAACAACAAAAAAAAAACCAACAAATAGTTATGAGGGTTATTTCTTATTTCTTTTATCTATCGTATTCTTATATTATATTGTAAATCTTTTCATGTCTTACTTTCCCAACTATTCATGAGCTTTTTGAGGGCCCATGTATTATGCTTCCTTGGAGCTCCTGCAGTGCTATGCACATAGTAGGTGCTCAGTATATATTTTTTTTCTTAATGTCCTGTTTTTCTTATGTGTGAATTCGAAGTATGATACCAATTCCTACTGTGTGATTCTCAAAATATTTTGGACTATTAGAAAAGAAATAATAATTCTTCAGACTATTAAAATACTGATATTAGAATATGGCATCTGCCATATTGGCTTCAGTCTGTTATGTGAACTTTCCCATGCTCATTAGACACTTGAATTTAGTTTATGTGGATGAGATTAAACAGATTAACCACTTGTATGGGAATGTACCTACTGAAAAATCCCCTTTGGCCCAAACTCAATGTACAAGACTTTATGAGTAATAGAGATGGACAGGAAGATGATGAAACATCACTGAGTCACTGCAAGTAATTTAATTATAAATGGAGTTTTTATTAGTAGTGTTAATGTGTGCTACCTCAGCTAACCTGACAATAAAGGTTTCACAAGCTACAATGACATCTGGAACCAAATCACATGTAGGAATTATGCAGCAGCAATAAAATCACTTAATTAGCATTGCAAATAGTGTTCTAGCATTTATGAGATGTCTGAAAATTTGCATACAGATACATAATTACATAATTTGCAGCTGTTGTGTTTGTTTCATAAGACCTTGCCACTTTATTAGCAGAATATGTAAATCAGGAATTAATTCTCTTTATCTTTTTCATTCTCAGCCTTCTAAAGATGTGAGGTAAATCATGGTGATTCGGTGCAACTCTTTTACATGGACTTCATTACCTTGTCTTGGTTTTAGAACAAAAACATATCCCGTGACTTATTTATCAAGAGAGTATTTTGAATGATTTGTAAATACCATTTGTTAATGAATGAATATCATTTATTAGCTAACTCTACCTTTCCATATTTGTCTTTGAAGTCCTTTACTTGCTCTGTCACTCTAGAAATATGGCCTATTGATGTCATGCTAGTTTAAAGAGGTTAATTATATATTTGTTCTTATCTGTATCTTTCAGATAGTAGTAACTCTCTCATATTTTAAATTAATGCAGTCCACTGAAATGGAAGAATCTAATAAAAATGGAATAGCATCTAGTAAGTGTTTTAGATACAGAAAGCTGAGCAGATCTCGCAGTTAAACACAGAATAGAAAAGAGGTGCACTCAATTTATTGTCAATCTTTCTGAAGGAAAGCCTAGTTGAACTAATTTAATAAATTGTGTTAGTACATTTTCATGTAGTAGAATCATAAATTTTTATACTTCAGATCTAGAAGTTTTAAGAAAAAAAAGTCCCACCATGGCTTTGCGATTTATTATAAACTAATCAGATTAAAAAATATGCAGTTGAGTGTGCTGTGCTGGCTTGAGATGGTCTAAGCTTAGGTGTAGTAAGTACAAGATACCTCAGAGAAGTCGAAGGTATCCTTTGATAAGCAGGGGACTTCTGTCTTACATCCTGGGTATTGCAGCAAAAATTATTTCAGGACATCAGATTAGATGTAGAAATAAATAGTAGTCTTTGAGGAAAACTGCTTGGATAGGATGAGATTTCAAGATGTAGACTCCATTATTCATTCATCCATTTATCTGTTTATTTAACATTTATTGAAATAGGTGTTAAGGAAGAGAAGTCTTAAGCTAGGTTATAAAACTGGGGGCTAAGGATAAGGAAGACTAATGTGTTAAGTCTGACCATAAATGTCACAAGTGATTCTTGGTCACTGTCAAATATGTTTTCTAAATGCCCATCTTTATGGAGTGCTGGGCTGGCTATAGTTCAATTTAAATAAAATAAAATTCCTAGCTTTATAGGAATTTTAATCAAAGGTAAAACCCATGTGCAAAAAATAGATTGTTAAATTAAATATAAATATATGAAACTCTGATTATATATATATTTTGTGGCTTATGGGGGTGTTCGTATTTAAACAGAGTTAAGGGAAGAAAAATCCCCATATCCTTGGATATTAGGTTTCTTAAAGTTCCTTGTACACTTAACCTTGTAGTAAAGGTAATTATATGGTAAGTTCCAAGAACTCCCTGTGTTCTAGATAGAGTCTCTATGCTCGTGATGGTACTACTCAGGCCAGCTTCTACCCATCAGCTCTACATGGGATGGAGATTGGTACCATAGTGCTCGAGTCTTGTTAACTGTGGGATAGAAATTACATAGTAACATGAAAAGATGAAATATTGTCTACAAATAAATTTTGTATAAACAGGGATCTCATAAATGGAAAGTGTTTTTTTGGTTTTTTTTTTTTTGTTGTTGTTGGTTCCTTTTATTCTCTCTGTACAGGATATTTTTATTCTTTTACAGATTCTTTAGCCACGATAGTGAACACCTGGTTGTTTAAAACTACCTGTGTGAGAAATATATAATTTGGTTGATAACGGAGTAAATAAAATAGAAAGGGTTCTGCCTTAGGCTTGCCTTAAGTTTTTGATCACTAGAATCTTTAGTAACCCTCAAACTCAGTAACATCTATCGGAAGAAAGATCTAATTTCGGTCACTTGATCTGGTAGCACAGTCTACATTCTGAAGATGGTTCACTGGTTCTAGCAGCATTGTTATGAAAGTACTTTCATAGTGACTCTTCTTTGAAGAGGAAAAGGTGACCACACATAATAATGATGAAACTTCTCCATAAGTGTATGTGCTTGTGTGATTAGCTCTTCTCCTTTCTTTCTGAATTTAGCTTGAGATAATTTTTAGACTTTCACAAATGTTGTAGAATTGCACACAAAACTAGTCACAAAAAATCATCAGTTCTTTTTCTCAAGTGTTGAACCTTGAAATTTTTCATAGAACTGGCTGTGACAGTTTCAAGGCTGTTGCATCCAAGGCAGGTCAGCATGCTTTTCTCATCTGCCCTCTTTCTAGATTCTCATGGGAAATGAAATATGGGTTATCTCAGTTTCTCCCCCATTCCCATTGTGCCAACTTTGTTCTTTAAGTTTTTCTTACTATGTTCATAGAAAAGCTGAATGATTATGACAAGTAGGTCTGATACACAGGCAAGAGGCTGAAATAAAGAGGCAGCTCAGAATCTTTCTTGGCCAGAGGCTCCTGGGTCTGCCTTGGCACCATCTATTCCAGAGGCTGAAGACTTGCCCTCTAGTGCCTTTATGTGTGCATGGGTCACATCTTTCTCTGCACTTGTTTGAACTAGGTTAAATGATTTATCTGGTCTGTAGCTTTAAAGATGTTTATGAACTTACAAACTACTGTTCTTTCTTCTTAAATATCAGAAATGGTAATAAAGATAATAAACGTTTTTCTAATAGGAAGGTGAAAAAAATAACTGTTTAAAGGATAATTTGGCAATTTTCAGCTTAAGCAATAAAAATGAATTAAAATTATGCATTAAATTATAAAAATTATTATAATGTTAATTAACAATTTCCACTTTAGCCTTAATCAAATGACTAAGTGGTTATTTCCTGAATACAACAATGTTCCCTAGAAAGAGGTGGAAAGTATTTATTTTATGCCAGTGCAGTTACTAAATTCTTTCTTTTCACCTATTACAGAGGAAACTGTTCTTGAATTTTATGGCTTCTATTAAGTTACTCACTGAAAAAATCAGGTCCAAAACTTATAAAGTTGGGTTTACCCCAAGGAAACAAATATATTATTAATTCATTTGATTTTGTAATAGCAAAATAGCATATCAATAAGCTCTCATAGTATAATCTTCATAATATTTCAGAGATATCTTATTTTTATGTTTACTCTCTGACACTTTCATTGGAAGTAGTAAAAAGAACCTATAGCTTATGAAAAAATAAAGTTTTTAAAACTTACCATGGCACTAAGAAATAACCAGTTTCCATGTTAAGATGGGTATTATAGAGAAGAAAAAAGTGTATCAGAGTTCTATCCAAAAACCAGAAGTCACTTCAGGTTTTTTAAACAGGATGGTATTTAATTCAGGGAATTAAATGCTTTCAGACTTTATGAAGTGCTGGCAAAGTGAAGGTGAGGGCAATCTATATGAACTCTTAGATGCACTGTAAGCTTTTAGAGAATCAAGGGGTCACAGACCCAGGAAAGAAATGCCAACAATCATATTTTTCTCCAACATTTAGGAAGATGATTTTCAGGAGCACACTTGGAAGCCACCAGAAAAACCTCATATTTGCCACATGCCTACATATTTGCCTGCCATGTCCAAAGACAAGTTCAAATGGCCTCTCCCTCTCTTCTCCATTCCAAATCCTCACAAGGGCTTCTCATAGGCAACTCTGCTAGCTGGGGATGCAGGGGATGCTGGGAGGCTGCCGAGGGGTAGGACAGGGCTGTGTGGCCACAAGATAAGTACTCTAGAATCTTCTAATAAAGTTGAGTATCTCTCAGTTTGAGGGATTTGGCATTGCTTACAGAAGGAAATGGCATAATTAAAGAAAGCAGTAACATTAACCCTGCATGGTACTACATTCCTGGTGTAATTTAGTCAGAGAATGGGAAAGCCCACCCACCATTTTTGTAATGATAGTTCTCATTATCTGCATTTCTCATTATCCATGGAACACAGTGTTCTGTACAACTGCTTTTCCCTGCATCTTCCCCACTCTGATTCACCTCCCCACCACATTTATTGCACTTATTACACAGGGGTGAACTTTTCTGTTCTGTTTCCTAATCATTTCTTCCTTCCTTTCTCTCACTTCTACCTGCTGTTTTTCCTGTTTGTATCACTTCTCACCATGGGAATTGGCTTAACAGCATAGCTGTGGTTAAGATATTTATATCCAGAAAAGACCGGTGAAATCTTATTTCATCCATTACTGGACTGATGGTTATTTTAATTGAGCAATTGATGAGTTTAGCATCTTCCCCTCTTAATTGCAGCTTGCTCCTATCTTAGCCAAATTTGGGGAAGAGCAAAGGCTAAGGGGGGATATGACATCTTCTTGTTTATCCTATATGTTTTCAATTTACACTGTTGAAGCACCCACCACATCTGTCTTATAGTTCTTTGTCTTTTAGCTCCTCTACTTTTACAGTCTTCACCCATGCTCTGTAAGCACCACTCACTCTTAGGCTTATACTCTGGACTTTGCTGTCACCCAGAATGGCTTAATATCTGAATGTGTCCTGACATTTTTTTCCCACTGCCTATATTCCCCCTTCTTACTGACTTGTTCTCTGATCTCATCTGTACCTTCAGTTTCCTCACCCCTCCTTGTCTTCTAATGTATTATTTACTTCCCTCTTGACTCTTCACAAATACTGTTTCACCTGTGTCTTGGATTATCTCAACTTAAATTTCACCATATAAAATTAATTCCTAAAGAAGAAACAACTAGAACCCGATGGATTATAATTTTTTATATCTTGGAATCCCTAATGACTAGTCTAGTACTCATACTTAGGAAAAACTCAATTTGTTAAATGAATAAATGAACCTAACTCCTTGTTTTCTCTACTTTTATTCCTGGAATGCTGGGAAAAACATCATATGTCTCTACTTACTGACTGAATATAAATTTATAATTTCTGTCTTCAACTGGGCCCTTAATTTGTAATTAGGCTTTTTTTCTTGTTCCTAGTTGGATAGTGTCTCTGCCTAGTTTTCCTAGAAACTAGCGATTGAGGCACGTATTAGGGGCTATGCTTCAGTATGAGTGCAGCTCAAGGAATGCAAAAGTGAGGGGAAAGGTGAGTCAGGCTGGGAAGGATGGACTAAAAATACAAGGGACTTGTTACGGAGCTGGTCGCAGCCATCTCACACAGAATATCATCCGAGAATCCACGAGAGAGTACTGCCCCTGCAAACAGTCCATCCAAAGAGTAGAAAGCACCAGAACTTACCTGCTAGTAACTGTCTTCCGTTGGTCAAATTTCACCCCATGGAGCATCCTCTCCCTCAACGATGCTGGGTTCCAGGTAGACGGATGTTGAGAGCGTCCTGTGGCATCTCGCACTTTAGCGTCAACCAAACACCCTGACAAGGGAGAGAAGAGGTGCATGGCATAGGTATCAGGTGGGTGCCATCAGGTGTAGTTCATGGTTGATGTGAGGCGTGTGGTGCAGCCACCACAGGGGGCGCCTGCATCTTGTGTTGGCAGCAGCAACAGGCTCTAGAATCAAGGCACCAGCACAATCTCTTGCCAGGGATTCTCTGGACAGAATACAAGCCAAATGCATATGCCTGGGCTCGCACATAAATTAGTCACTTTTCTTCTCCGTGGACGTTTTCACAAGTTATTACTTTTATCAGGTAAGAGAGAAGTATAGTGCATGGTATGAGTGGCACATTCATAATGGTTTGATATTGAGATTTTTTATTATTTTCAAGGACAGAATATCTTATATTTATATTTTACATTGTACTTTTATGTGAATGTGAGCAAAACTCAATGAGTAGGTTTGGGTAGTGTTATAACATTAATTTTAATAATGACAAAGAGACTCAGAAAAGCTGAAAGTCTTGTCCAAGGTCACAGAGCTACAGTATTTTGGTAAAAAGCACTTTGAACTGGGAATCAAAAGACTTGAATTTTAATTCTAGCTTCATATCTTACTTTTATCTTATCATCATTTTTTAACCATGGATCACCAATATCCAGACCAACCTGGAGAAATGGTCTCAGCAATCCTCTGATCTTGCAGTGAGCTCATATTAAACATCTCACTAACATTTTATGGAAGTCTGTATTTCTGCACAGATAAGATTAGGAGAGAAAGGGAATGAGAACTGTGTGGATTACTTGGTTTATGACCTCTGTGCATTAGAATTAAGGGCAAGCCAGTTTTCTCTATTTATTTTGAAAATGTCTTTTGGTTGGAATTAAAGAGAAATCTGGTTCCCACTAAAACAAAACATAAAGAGAAAAGTTCATTTTCTCTCTCATTTTCTTTCTTTTGACAGTGAATAATATTGGTTTTTATGTTGTAATATTTCATAGTATTAAAGTTATTATTTTATAAACATAAATCATAGTGATCGCTTTGAGGTTGAAATGTGTAAATTAAGGTTAAGGATCAGGGTTTTTTCCTGCCAACAATATGGTCTTACATCAAATTTCACAACTAAATAGGCTTTCAGAAAATAACAAAGAACTGTAATCAAAGGTAACAGAATCCACTAAACCTAGTCCGCCATCACAAACAATTCTGGTCTTAATGCTGTACAAGTAAAAAGAAATAAATGAATGGAACATCATGAAAATGTTGGCGTCTTTCTGCCACCAGGAAATGATGTAGTTTTTATGTCTTAAAAAGGTATAGCTTTCTTCTTCCTGGTGCAAATAGTCATTTGATAGCAGAGTTATCTCTGCATGTCCAAAGTGGATTGAATTAGTCCTCATTGCTCAAGTTGGATATTGTAAACCATCCATCCTGTTTGTCCTTTGGCTTCCTCACCATTTCTCTGCATTTACATCAGTATTATAGCGTAACTGGTGGTGACCTTCCACACTCAATTATATATATTAGTTATTTTACACATTTCTTAATAATAATTTTCCAGAATACTTTTATTTCCTAGTCAAAAAATGAAGTAGCACAAAATAGCTCAGGCTACTTGCCAGCATCAAATATTGGTGTAAATTAAACTGTGTCGTTGGAAGCTAATCCAATATTTTTTTCTTGATCAAGAAAAGATAATTAGCACATCTACAAAAAGCAAGTCATTTTTAATATCTGTGAAGACTTTGCCACAATGAATACATCATTACCTGTACAAATAAGAAAGTAGAATGCTACAGTTCATATTCTGAGCTGCTATGAGTGGGGAAGAAAAACAATTCAACCTTATCTTTTTCTTTATAATTAGCGTTGCTGAAACAACTCTAAAGGCAGAACCAAAGCTGATAAAAATGTAGACTGGTAACAAGTCAGGAAGAGTTTATCATAAAAGAGAACTGTAATTATTTAAGGAATATACTAAATAGGAAGACCAGTGCTTTGAAAGTGTAGAACGTTGAGCAACAGAAACCTACTGATTCTTTAATAAGAAGAAAGAGAAGGGATATAAAGCAAGGAATTGGGCTCTTTTAGAAAAACTGAGCTGCCAGGGAAGGAATATATTAGCGGCTTGACAATGAAATATGCAAAACGTACCTTTAAATTGCTGATAAAGTTCGTAAGGCCAAGCTCCATAAAGAGGAGGAATCAGGACCTTTGGGATATAATCTTTGATCTTGTGCTGTTGTTTATATTCATAAAGAATCTTGGTTTTGTCATATGTAAAATTATTATAAAGTCCATGGCATTCTCTAATTTGCCAGTGGGCTATGCTCCAGGACTGTTTGGATCCTAAAGCCTAATTAGAAGGAATTGTATAGAATTTCTCTGGTTGTGTTCTGACTTGGGGGGCCAGGAACACAGAAGCACCCCTTCCTAGGTATCCAATGACCCCCATGGCCAGGAACAGGAGCAGCTCAAGTGTTCCCCAGGTGAGTAGAGATGGAGACCCCTACCAGGTAGGGATTGAAGATCATGGGCAGATAGGATTTTCCTCTAATTAAAAACTCTCAGGGCTATTTCTCAGTCTTGTGTCAGCTCCCTGTTTTCATCCCACGCCTCCATTTTTTCTAATAAAATAGACATGGAACTAGTTTGCCTGCTCTTCTTTTTACCACTGCTACTGCAGCTTCCAGCAATGCACTCTTTACTCCTTGACCCACTGGAGGAAAGGATGCAGTGAGTCACCTGTCCTTCTGTTTCTGAAGAAGCCTAAGGCTCTTTTGAGATTTTATAGCATTTATTCTTTGAATGGACTTTTTTTTTTTTTTTTTTGGCAGTACGCGGGCCTCTCACTGTTGCGGCCTCTCCCGTTGTGGAGCACAGGCTCCGGACGCGCAGGCTCTGTGGCCATGGCTCACGGGCCCAGCCGCTCCGCGGCATGTGGGATCTTCCTGGACCGGGGCACAAACCCGCGTCCCCTGCATCGGCAGGTGGACTCTCAACCACTGCGCCACCAGGGAAGCCCTCATATTATCTTTTAAGACCTCATTCACAGGTCACCTTGTCAAGTCCTTGAGACACCCAAGTATTTTGTTTGGTGATAGAGATTTCTTCTACATTTTAAAAGAATAATCACTAGGTATCGCTCATATTTGTTGCAAGATAATTTATTGTAAAATATCTTAGGATTTTATATCTCTCCCGTGTGTGTGTGTGTGTGTGTGTGTGTGTTAAATTCATTCCATAGTCTAGTGATTGTTAGTTTGTATTTGAAGGACTTTAGTAAGGATTTCACACTCTAGAGGTGTCGATGGAAAGTAGTTCAAGTATTGTCTAACTCCACAGCAGAGAGTTTGTTAATTAGCATAGAGAATACTAGAAATAGGGTTTTTTTCCTTGTTGAAATTAACAGTTCCCAAGATAAATAGTTAGCTAGAAAAAAATGTATGGACTTTGCTGCCACTGTGTAAATGAAGTACTGGAATCTGGCAAATACACCAGGGTCATACCTTTAGTGTTGAGTCCGAGTTTTCAGTGCCCATTTGGTCTTTTCACCCCAGTCCTGCCAGGACTGTTCTGTCTAATCTAACTCAAAGGTTAGCGGATCTTGCCATTAGAATGTAACTGTGTTCCTCTTAGAGAAACCTTTCACATCAAGTGCTTGTCAGAGTGGTTAGGACAGATTGCAGGGCATCACTGAGTATTTTTTTTAAGTGCATGACTATTTTGAAGCACCTTTGCTTTTATTATTTATTTATTTGTTTATTTATTTATTTTTTGCAGAATGCTTAGAAATGATTTATCAGTGAAAGACTTTTTCTAAATACTTATTCCATCATTCTTTTTATTTCACATCTTTATTGGAATATAATTGCTTTACAATGTTGTGTTAGTTTCTGTTGCATAACAAAGTGAATCAGCTATATGTGTACATATATCCTCACATCCCCTCCCTCTCGCGTCTCCTTCCCACCCTCCCTATCCCACTCCTCTAGGTGGTCACAAAGCACTGAGCTGATCTCCCTGTGCTATGCGGCTGCTTCCCACTAGCTAGCTATTTTACATTTGGTAGTGTATATATGTCAATGCCACTCTCTCGCTTTGTCCCAGCTTACCCTTCCCCCTCCCCGTGTCCTCAAGTCCATTCTCTATGTCTACATCTTTATTCCTGCCCTGCAACTAGTTTCATCAGTACCATTTTTTTTTTTTAGATTTCATATATATACGTTAGCATACGGTATTTGTTTTTCTCTTTCTGACTTACTTCACTCTGTATGACAGACTCTAAGCACCTTTGCTTTTAAATGTTTGAATTTGCATCAGGATTGGTCTGCAACTTGCCTTTAATGTAATTTTTTACCTGGTTAAAAAAATAGTTCCTACCTGCCTCCTATTGCTGGAGAAAACAGATATTTTCAAAAGATAGGGCTTCCCTGGTGACGCAGTGGTTGAGAGTCCGCCTGCCGATGCAGGGGACACAGGTTCGTGCCCCAGTCCGGGAAGATCCCACATGCCGCGGAGCGGCTGGGCCCGTGAGCCATGGCTGCTGAGCCTGCACGTCCGGAGCCTGTGCTCCGCAACAGGAGAGGCCACAATAGTGAGAAGCCCGCGTACGGCAAAAAAAAAAAAAAAAAAAAAAAAGATGTATAACCCCATAGATGTTAGTGAACAAATTTGCTAGGGTCAGTCTGAAGCGGTATTATAGTGAGTCAATTAAGTGTTGAGGTCAGGTCTTACCACTAGGCTTGTGAGCAGTTTGGATGTACCCATGGCGCCTGCCATATTTGTGAGCTGGCTCAGCAAATGCTTGTTGAGTGAATTAATACAGACATACTTCAGAGGTATTTTGGGTTCAGTTCCAGACCACCACAATAAAGCAAATATCTCACAATGAAGCGAGTCACAGGAATTTTTTGGTTTCCCAGTGCATTTAAAAGTTATGTTTACACTATACTGTAGTCTATTAAGTGTGCAATAGCATTATGTCTAAAAAATAATGTACATACCTTAATTTAAAACTACTTTATTGCTAAAAAAAGTGCATCACCTGAACCTTCAGTGAGTTGTGATTTTTTGATGGTGAAGGATTTGAAATATTTCAAGAATTACCAAAATGTGACACAGAGAGACTAAGCAAATGCTCTTGGAAAAATGGCACCAATAGACTTGCTCAACGCAGAGTTGCCACAAACCTTCAATTTGTAAAAAACGCAGTGTCTGCGAAGAGCAATAAAATGAAGTGCAATAAAAGGAGGTATGCCTGTAGATGAATTATTGGACCTTTAACATTAGAAACAGTGAAAGTCAACATAACTTAAAAGATTAAAAGATAACAGAATTGGTAGGGTCACAGGGAGAGCAACCAGCAGGGCTGCCTGGGAATCAGGGGTTTCCAGGATATGAGATATTTGTTGCTAAAACTGGGACAGTCCTGGGAAATACAGTGGGTTGTTCACCCTGATATGCCTTTTTTGTTTTTATTTAAATACTTATTCATATTAAAACATTAAAAAATACGCAAGGTAAAATTAAAGTGGCTAATGATTTCTTAGTGTATATAAATTCTATGTAAAAATCTTGGAATTAAATTAAAACAGCAATTTCTGGATGTTACAAAACATTGTTTAATTCAGGTAGCCACAAATGATTTCTCACATTCTCTTATATCCTCTTGAATTGGAAAGATGTTACAGATGGTTCTCATAATAAGACTGCTTTTCTTTTGTAAAGATTTTTATAGTTTTAAGACATTAAAAAAATGCAATTTCACCTTTACAATAAGCCTTTAAGGCAGGTAATGCAGTTAGTACATGGGAGTTACAGTGAGAATTCATCTAAGAATTTGGAAATACATGAAATGCAATTTCTCTGAAAGAGTTAAACTAATTAAATCTCTAAGGTATAAAGAGACACAGTTTCTCCTAGGCCCAAGGCATCAGCTTCCTGTTAGATTAGCTATTGATAGAAATATATATTAAGAATGCTTTTACTAAAAACAAACAAAAACCAGAACTTCACCTAAAAGTGGCCTAAAATGGCAATAAAGCCATTTAACAATCTGTCACAACAAGATGTTTAGACTGGGGAATTCCCTGGTGGTCCAGTGGTTAAGACTGCATGCTTCCACTGCAGGGGGCATGGGTTCCATCCCTGGTTCAGGAAGATTCCGCAAGCCATGTGTCGTGGCCTAAAAAAAAAAGATGTTTAGACTGACACTTCAGGGTTAGGAGTGCCTTGATGATGCTACTAAAACCCAGCTTTCTTCTAGATTTCTATTCTGCTATCTTAAGTGTTGATTTGACTCCTTGTTTCATAACTGAGTTTGTGATGCTGCAGCCCCAGGTCTCATGTCTTCAGTAAAGACAGGAAGAAGGGGAAAGGATGTCCCCTACTTTGCTTGCCCCTGGTATCAAGAATGCAAACATTGCCCTAGAAGAGCCCAGCAGTCTTCACCTTATCTGTATTGACCAGAAGTGCCAAAAAGCCATCCCTAGTTCCAAGAGAGGACTTGGAAGCAGGTATTTAGCTTCTTTACTAGGAGTAGGCTAGAGAGAATGGGTTTGGAATTAGGTATTGTCTTAGCCAGTCAGAAACCTAGGTTTTCTGTGTAATATTGAGCCAGCCTCAGCTTCGTGTGTGAAAAAGATCATTATAATTTTATAGGGGACATCTGGTCTATTGCCTGCCCAGCATCTCTTCTTTTCTTTTTACGGATTAAGCCTTTCTCATTTTCAGTCCCTGTGGGTTGGGAGGAGCTGACCTCCACTCTTGACCAACAGGAATTCTACATGCCCCTGGCCACAGAGATGGGTTGAGGATGGATACATGTCCCTGGCCTGACCACACCTTGAACTCTTGCTGCAGCTCTCAAGGAAGAGGTGTTTTCTTCCACTTCCAAGATAGGTTTATTAAGTGGAGTGCTTGGTAGCCCGCAGTATTGGTGACCATGCTTGCTACCACACAGGGAGAACCTAACTGAGAATAAACACAGTGGAGAGAAAACAGAGTCAAGAGATAGAGACAGAGAGATAGAGCAACTATATCCTGGTGCTATTATTTAGCCTCTGAAGGCCACCTCTGCCTGAAATTAGAAACTCCCTTTTTTTTTAGCATAATTACATAAATTTCCATTTATTTGAGCTGGATTTCTTTCATTTGCAATCCAGTCATCTTAGGGCTATTTTTAAAACTGCTATCTACCACAGCATATAATCATGAATGTAAACTATCTTTATAAGCTCTAAAGTGCCATATAAAAGTGAGGGATCATTTCTCTAAAATAGAACATTCCTCCTGCATAAAACTGTAAATCCTACCCCAGATGCATGTGACCCAGTAGAATCACAGAGTGGTAAATCCTAGCCTCGCATACAAATGAGTAATTTCTTCTCTCAGTTTTCCTGAAACACCACATAAGAAAATGCCTATTACAATGGCAAACGACAGGTTTCCGCAGTTGTAAAGTTACAATGACTATTTCCTACTTCACCTGCCCTTTGGCCCTAAGAACTGGCTTCACTTTATGGAGCAGCATAGTTTTCCTTGGCCTTAGTGGGCCACGGGGCAAATATCTTGTATTCTGAGATGGGCAGAAATGCCCAGATCTAATATTTTCAGGCTCCTCATATACAGGATTTTATTCCTTGCCTTGTTTCTCATGGCCAGCTTCTATTCTCAGATCATTCACTGGCCTGTGCTCTTTTGCTTGGGGTACCTGGCGTCAGACTCCAGTTATTACCAATGTTTTTCCAGGTTTAATGCTAACCTGGGTTCTGAATACAAACTAGTCTGTATTACCTATTTCTGTCCCTTATCACTCACTGTTCGCCATAATTACCATATAGAAATATGAACTAACATGAATTGGAAAACCCAGAGCCAGTTTGTATTATCTCAGTGTTTGTAACCCTCCTAGAAACCCAGGGATCTATGGGGAAGCCTTCTATGTTGTATGTTGAGCATACAAGGATGACCTAGAAAGCTCCAATAGGTTGAAGAAGGTCTGTCTTACAAACAGTTCCTCAGAATCTGTTCTCTGGTACAACTTCTTGTCAGTAAATCTAGTTACCCACCACTTTATCTATCCGTCTATCTATCTGTCTATCCATCTATCTATCCGTCTATCTATCTATCTATCTATCTATCTATCTATCTATCTATCTATCTATTCTCTCTATCTGTCTATCATCTATCTGAACTATCTATAACTATTGTCATATCTGGATTTGGGAGAGTTATGATTTTAAAATCTTAACCTATAACTCAGAGTTCTTGCTGATGCTTTTGGACATGATGACACTTGATTATATTTTAGGGCAGCATATGGGATGTCATTATGGTTTCTTAGCTTCTTAGGCTGAGTTGTTTTTATTTAGTCTCTTCCATCACTATTCACCATTTTAAAAAATTGTTAGAAAACTCCACTTCAAAATTGAAGCTTTCAAGCACCTACTTAACTTAGTATGCTTGAAGAGAACTTTTTAGATCAAAATTCAGTCAGGAAATTTATCAAGTGTTTAAAAAATAAGGTACCTAAATTAGTTTTGAAAGGAATGAAATACATTGAGATATTTAGCTGTTGGACTATGTTCTTCTTGATGATTACATATTAGGCTTAAAATTTTTATTTTATTATAATAATTTATATTATAAAGTAAAACATAAAAGCCCTAGGTCTGGGCAGCAAATATTATGCATTTAGCAATTGCTAAAGTAAGGCAATTAGTTGATAGGCTCTGGCTCACCTATAAAAAGAGGAACACATGTTTAAAAGTGTCCACAAGTATAATTTACACTCCAGGTAGTAACAATGCTCCAGGAATTTAGAGTAAGTATGTCTATTCTAGGTTCTCGTTACCAGAAATAACTGTTTCTGAAACTGCTTAGATTTCCCAAAGTAACAATTCAGGCAAAAAGTTAAAAAGCCAAAGGAAGATTAAACATTTTACTCAAAAAAAGCAATAGAAGAAACCCATCCATTTTCAGATTTGAGTGCATAGAATCCTCAGATTGAATTCAGCAAAGGGAGTCCAGGCATGGTGGTTGGCTTCCAGCATTCCATCTCACTGGAATGAGTGTTTTGACTTGACTTCCAGCATTCTGGTGTTTACCTACTTATTCTTTACTGTCTGGTTCCGAGTTCTGTCCTAAAGACTGGAGCCATGGCTTTCATTGATGTCAAAAAAGGCCTTCTAGAATGTCACAGGGTTAATAAAATCTGATGGGGTATTTCTTATTCGAATGGCTATTTACTCTGGGCATACGGTATTTCTCACAACCTGGAAGAAAATCTTCCTTGAGGAAATGTGTTGTAGTTAGCAGAGACAATCAGTTAATCTGGTTTTCTAATCCCAACACTTGCACTGGATTTCCATACAACTGCAGAAGTGGATTAAATTGTGAGTGCTCAGACTTTAAACATGGGCTAAGTTTAAGGAAATCATTTTTTTTCCCATGCGCTTAATTAATGCCTGTCAAGAGGCTGGGGAAGGGTTTGCTACTGAGCATAAGGAATTATTTAGACATAAATCTATATTTTAATTTCTAACTCATTTACCCATGGATAAAAATATGGAAGCTAAGGCCCTGCCTCAAAGAAATGACAAGCCAAATGATCAACTTTATTACTGTAATTATCATTAATAAACCAATTTATTTTTTAAGTTTGTGGGAGGGGTTTGATTTATATGTAATTATGATTTTAATAGTATTTTTACTGATAAAATTATGTCTTTATTTTCAGAATAATAGCTAACATTTGTGTAATACCTCTTATTGCCAGGAGTTGTTCAAGATATATAGATATAGATACAGATATATGACATACATGAAATATACATACATATCTTAAAAACATATATATGTATATACTTATAGTTATACATATATGTATATGTATATCCCAAACCCTCTGAGGTTTATTATTATATTCATTTTACACATAAGAAAATTGAGCCACAGAAATATATTGCCCAAGGTTACCCACTAAGTAAGTGGAAAGAAGAGTTGGGATTCAAGCCCAGTCAGTCTATTAACAATCTATAAAATCATAATTAAAATAGCCTTAGTTACTTAATAATAATAGAAAACATTAGAGGACAAATGTATGGACACCAAGGGAGGAAAGTAGTGGGGTGGGGCGGTGGTGGTGGGATGAACTAGGAGATGGGGATTGACATATATACACTAATATGTATGAAATAGATAACTAATAAGAACCTGCTGTACAAAAACATAAATAAAATAAAGTTCAAAATTTGGAATAAAAATAATAGAAAACACTTATTAAGGGTCACTATGTAATAAACACTACACATCATACTTTTCTTTTATTAATTCATTTAGTCCTCAAAGCAAATCTATAAGATAGGCTTTATTATTATTCCCATTTTATAGGTAAGGAAACTATGGCATGGAGAAAGTAATTTTCCCAAGGTTGCATAGTTAGTAAGTAGTAATCCAGGATTTGAACCCAGGCAGTCTGGGTGCAGAATCTATGATCTTAACTGACATTATACTGCCTTATTGTTAGCATCAATACTAAAGTAGAATTAATACCATATTTATCAGAATGGTAGCAATTAAATATATTCATCAACTTTTATGTGCTAGGGTCCCAGTTCAGATTTTAGCAAACTTTAGTCCACTTAGTTATTTTTAGAACTTCCAAAGTAGGTGTTTGGAGCCCATTTTAGAGATGAAGAAGAAGAGATTAGAGAGATTAAATATTCCCAAGGTCTCACAGCTAGTAAAGGAAAAACTGGAACTCAATTCTGTTCTTTCGGATTCTAAGGCCTATATTATTTCTCTCCCACCCCACATTGTCTTTCAAGTTTCTGCTTGTAACATGCTCTATTACAGTGATAGCTGTTGTGGGCTTTGTACAAAAATAATGGATTGGGAATATGAAACACTCAGAAAAATTTAGGTCTACAAAGGAGCAAAACTAAATTAGCATTGCTTTTAAGAAGGGAAATTATAGAGCAGTAAAATTTGACATTAGTGAATGACATCAAGGAAAATTAAAATCAACTAGATAACCAAGTTATAAAAAAAAAGAAACTAAATAATTAACAATTATAAGTGGAACCACTGATTTTATTTTCATTAAGCTATTTTCAAAGTAGGCATGCATGTATGCTTTTGTATCTCATACAAATTTACATACATTTTTGATACACATTCAAAATTTGCCTTTGATAAATGGCTTCTCCAATTAATTTTCACATTAAATAATATTAAACAGAATCATATCTTGCCAGTTTGAAAGCTAACTAGTAAATTACAGGATTAATTATTTTCTGCTTTTTGATTTAATGGATTTTCTTTACTTAATAACACCCAAAGGACATTCTTTTTTTTTTTTTTTACATACGTTGTTAGTTGCTCACATGTGTACTTGTGACTCTGCATACATATGAGAAAGGTGGTAATGCCATTTATCTCAAGGGATAACATGATATTTACCAGTGACTTAAATGGACCTCACCACTTCATCAATCATCTTTTATTTTTCCAGCTGCCCCATCATGAAAGGTGCTGAATCATATATTCTCAAATGTTATTGTTTTGAACTTGGAGGTCTTTAAAAAAATAACTAAAGCAATTTGTGATATATAATGAATTGAAAACATATAATTTATGAGAACTTGTAGAAAATGAGATCCAAGTTGGGCATCATTTTTTAAAAATATGCATAGTCTCTAGATAAGGATTCAAAAAATAATGTAGATGGGACCATAGTAACTTTCACTATTTTATTTATTAATTCCCAGAGAGCTTGTATATTGTTTTTTTATTAGAACTTGCTGGTCTTTAGACTCCCAGGGTCAGAAGTGGTTAAATCCTCAGGGGGTTTTGTATATATTCTCAGGAATAAAGTATAATTGGCTTATGGGGATTCATAAATATAATCACTTTCAATATGTGGCCTTATATTTATTAATTATTGCCTTTATTTGAAAACATTCAATAAGCTTATATGAGTTACTTTAAATTTAATATGTTTACCTTTTATTTTTTTTTAAGATTTTTTTTTTTTTGATGTGGACCATTTTTAAAGTCTTTATTGAATTTGTTACAATATTGCTTCTGTTTTATGTTTTTGGTTTTTGGCCACAAGGCATGTGGGATCCTAGCTCCCCAACCAGGGATAGAACCCACACCCCGTGCATTGGAAGGTGAAGTCTTAACCACTGGACTGCCAGGGGAGTCCCTGTTTACCTTTTAAATATTTACTTGTTATGTCTATGAATAAATCATTAACTTTTTATTATTACTACTACTTTTGTTGCTGTCATTACTAACCCTTATCCACCTAGTGTCTTTTTTTTTTTACAATGACTTTTTTTCTTACTCCTCTTTTTCTTTTTTTCAATTGAAATATAGTTGATTAATAATGTTGTATTAGTTGTAGGTGTACAGCAAAGTGATTCAGTTATAATACTTTTTTTTTCAGATTCTTTCCCTTTATAGGTTATTACAAAATATTGAGTATAGTTCCCTGTGCTATACAGGTCCTTGTTGTTTATCTATTTTATATATAGTAGCGTGTATATGTTAATCCCAAACTGCTAATTAATCCCTTCCCCCCCTTTTCCCTTTGGTAAGTATAATTTTGTATTCCCCACCCACTGTCTTGAAGGAAATAATAGACCATCCTGAGTACCTTATTTTGCAGTTTGAGTGCTTCTTAGGATGACATTTTCTAAAAGGAATTTCTCCTTTGAAGTCATTTAGTAACGTGATCATTACCATTTAAAAAATAATGATCAGGGCTTCCCTGGTGGCGCAGTGGTTGCGAGTCCGCCTGCCGATGCAGGGGACGCGGGTTCGTGCCCCAGTCTGGGAAGATCCCATATGCCGCGGAGCGGCTGGGCCCGTGAGCCATGGCCGCTGAGCCTGCGCGTCCAGAGCCTGCGCGTCCAGAGCCTGTGCTCCGTAGCAGTAGAGGCCACAACAGTGAGAGGCCTGCGTACCGCCAAAAAAAAAATAATAATAATGATCAAATGTACCTGGATAACAGAATGATTGTCATAGTCAAGTAACTGTCAAAACAAAACTTTATTTCCAAATTGCAAAGCATAGTAATCTTGGTTTGGAAAATATTTATGCTGTCCTTATATTTTCATGTTTATGCAAGAAAAAATGCAAGACAAAAAGGAGAACATTTCTCCCTGCAAGCAAAGATTTTATGAGATGACACAACATCATCTAATCTAAGAAAATTAGATAACAAAGATGCATGGGGAAGCATGCAACTTGATGGCTGGCATGCACCATGGTTTAGTATATTTTACATGAATCAAAACTTTAGCTCTGTGATCCGGTAATAGTTAAGATTTTAGCCTGTTAATAGCTTGAGTTTCAATGACCACCATCCATTGTACTGCTTCTAAGAAGTAGTTTGACAACTCGAAGAGCACAACTTTGATTCTAAGACTTACCAGAAAATGTATGCTCTCTGAAGCATGTGCAGTGCTATAATGTCTGCTGTTATTTCTTCACACGCTGACTTTCAGGATAATTATATTTATATCTCAATGACACAGTGTTGATTATCCAGTCTGTGGATTATCTAGGCATTGCATCAGACTTGGTGCCCTTATTTTGGCTCTTTCACTTTATAGATCCTACGTTGGAAAGCACTGAGGTAGAGAGGCTCAGCAGAGATTGAAAAAGTTACCTTTGCAATAATTTGCAGTATTTTAAGATTATATATCAAAGGTTTAATTAGCTAGGAATAAAACATTATAATATGTTCTAGTTCTCAATTGCAAACCACCCCAAAACTTTGTGTACCAAAACTACAACAGTCATTTATAGTATTCATGGATTTGCAGTGTGGGCAGGGCTGGTAGAGACAGTTTGTCTTTGTTCCAAGTATCATCTGTTGGAACATATTGACTGGGCACTGGGGTATTCATTTCCAGTATGGCACTCACATAGCTGGCAACTTTGGGCTGGCTGGTAGCTGGAAAGTCAGTTAGGGCTATGGGCTGGGGTCTCTATTTCTCTTCACATGTTTTGCCACAGGCCACTTGGACTTTCTCTTATTGCATGGTGGTTCTGAGAGTGAGTTTTCCCAGAAGTAGAAAGTGGAAGCTGTCTGGGTCATCATCAATTGTACACTATTCTGTTAATCAAGCATTGACCCACTTCTTGATAAGAGGTAGATAGGAGGTGTGTCAGAGAACTTAGAACTATGTTTCAATACTGCTATATAAACCAAACTAAAAAAAAAAAAAAAACAACTAGCTTTCAGATATCCAATTTATTCATATATCTGATGTCCCTAATTAATTATTAATTATTTCAAGGTAACCATACCTGGTATTTTTAAAGTGTAATAAATAATTAGAAACAAAGCAGGTATCTTAGAGTACTGTTGAGCACCTGGCATATCATATATATTTTAGTTGCCATATATCAAAAAAGCCCTATGGAAACTACAGTAGGTTAGGAAAGGCCAACAAAAATAATATAAGAAACAGAGTCATACTGTATAATGTAAACTTTAAGGGAAAAAACCTTCGAAATTGTTTTCAGTTTTGACATAATAATAATAATATTCAAAACTAATTGTTTGGTCCGTCTTACTTCTAAGAGCTTGTATGTGTGAACTTGTTTAATCCTTTTGACCACCCTGTGGAGCAGGTACTACTATAAGTTCCATTTTACAGAATTAGTCACAAAGCCCCAGTGGGTAAATGACTGTCCATCCTGGTAAATGGCAGAACTGCAATTTGACCTTATCTCTTGGTTCCAGAGACTCCCTCTTAACCAGTGTACCACACGGTTCCCCTGGGCTGAGCTCTCCAATTCTTCCTTCTCCTTTTTCAGTTTTTTGTTGGCATGACTAGTGGGCTAGACAGGGAGAAAAAAGCGGTGAACACTTTCTGAATTGCTGGTTCCTAGTAAAGGTCATTGTACACATGGTAGAAACTTAATAATTTCTGCTAAATATGTGGCAGATAGAGCAGGATAGCACAAAGCATTTTGAGGAATCCAAAAGTGGGAAAATTAGTGGAGGAAGCCTAAACGGGCTTCTGGAAATATGCTTAACCTCTGAGCAGTGAGGCACTTGATGAGACTGGACCAGAGAGAGGAGATGTGCTGTTGCTATCATGAGCACATCAGGGACTCTGGCAGGGGACAACATTATACAGGTTTTCCCCCCGCTATCCGAAAGTAGAGCGTTCCTATGAAAACTTTCTTAAGCAGAAATGTGGTAAAGCAAAGAAGCAACTGCCTTAGGACACATCTTGCTAAGGAATGCGCAAAATAAATCGAGATAAAGCACCAATGCTCACAGACACTTCAAATGGCAGCTTGATGCTAAGATGCTGAGTGTAGTTTCTGGGGAAGGAGCTTGGCAGTGCCACTTTAGATACTGGAGTGCCCACTGCCTCTGAAACAACTTGCTGAAAAGCAAATGCTAAACAGTCTTTCCCTTTCCACAATTTTTTTTTGTAAAAGTGAAAATTCTCTTCAGATTTCTTTCGGTTAGTGAAAATAGGTACTAATGTAGGTCTTTCATAAAAGCAAAGTGGCATAGAGCAAACTTTTGAAAAGTAGGAGATAACTGCATACACCAGGAATTGAAAATTGTACTGAGAAAAGAGTGGGGCACTGATGGAAGTAACTTCTCATTGCTGCACCAAACCTAGATGAGAGCTTTCAGTACAGACACTAAAATTCTTGCCATGATTTTTTTCCTGTTTTGGTTTCCTCACTATTCCCTGAAGGCTACCAAATATTCAAACGATAATGAAAATGCAAAGTAGATTTAAACTTCCCCTTCTTCTGGAAGCTGCATCTGAATGAAATAAACAGGGGTCCATACTGATCTCTGACTAATGAGCCCTCAATTCCTCTTTGACATAAGCTAAGTCCAGAGAAGCACAGAGCGCTTACCTACATGTACATTGGCAGTTGTCCATCTAGCATCCCTTACTACGTTCTCCTCCCTAAAATAGCTCTAATTTTGTTAAGTAATCCTCCTCTCTCCCACCACATACCTCATGTCTTTTCTCTGGAAGGTCACCCCATCCTCGATTCCAAACATGGATCCTAAAAAACTATTTAAAAAGATCATAAAGATGTTGGATCCCAGCTTTTCTTCTACAAAGGTGAATGTCACATACACATATATAGTTCCTTAAAAGAAATCACAGGGCTGGTGGTGAGAGAACTCAAATAAAGAATCTGTGAACAAGGATGCCTCTGGATAAAAGGCCTGGGATAAGCAATAAAGCCATGTAAATCTACGTAAGTATAGCAAATACAACTAGTGTGATTTCCTCCATAAATTCCACATTTGGCCTTCAGAGGCAGGATAATGAACTTTGTTTTTTGTTTTGTTTTGTTTTTTTGCGGTATGCGGGCCTTTCACTGTTGTGGCTTCTCCCGTTGTGGACAGGCTCTGGACGCGGAGGCTCAGCGGCCATGGCGGCTCAGCGGCCATGGCTTACGGGCGTAGCCGCTCCGCGGCATGTGGGATCTCCCCAGACCGGGGCACGAACCCACGTCCCCTGCATCGGCAGGCGGACTCTCAACCACTGTGCCACCAGGGAAGCCCAGGATAATGAACTTTGGAATCAGACTATTTGAATTTGGATCCTAGTTCTGTAGCTCTTTACTATTAGGAGACCTTAAGACAATTATAATTTCTCTGAGAATTGATTTCCTAATTTGTAAAATAGGGCTAATATTACCTAACTCATAGACTTGTAATGAAAATTAAATAATACATAAAAACACTTAGTATAATGACTAGTATATAAAGAGTGCTCAATAAATACCATCTCTAATAATAGTTATGTTTAAGTTAATAGACATTAAATGAAAATACTTGTTTAATTTATATCAGAGACAAGAACATGTATGTTGCCCAGATTACTACTGAAGAAGAGGAGTAGACATATACTCTACTTGGGTCTAATTTTGTAAAAGAGAAATTACATCTATGTTATATATTCATTCATTCAATAACTAATTATTGAGCACCAAATTTGGGCCTGGTACAGACTTAGCACTAAGGATATAGAAATGAATGAAAGAGTAAAAAGAAAGAAAGAAAGAAAGAAAGAAAGTTTTGCCCCTTATAATATGTCATAAAGTAATAAATGCTATGGTGAAAAATACAGCAAGGAAGGGCAATAGGGAATGTTGGTGGGATGGATGTTGCAGTTTAAATACAGCAGGCAGGGAAGGCTTGATTTGAGAAGGTGGTATTTGTTGAAAGGTCTGAAAGAAGTGAGAGAGTGATGCGTGTGTAATACCTGAAAGAAAAGCATTCCAAACTGAGGTAACAGTAAGTGCTAGGTACCTGAGACGGGAGTGCCCAGAGGCCAAGAGGGCTGAACAGACTGAGCAAGGGGAAAATTAATTTAGAGAAGTAAGGGCATCCAAAATTATAGGCCCTTTTTAGTTATTGTAATGACTTTGTGTTTTATCTAGCACAAAATAGAACCCACTGGACGGTTTTAGGCAGGGTAGAAGCATGCTTTAATATAAATTTTAACCAAGAAAGAAATGACATAATTTAGATTCTAAATTAGAACTGCCAATTAAAATATGACCTGCCATTTGTTTTATGTCATGTGCAAATTTCAGAGAATCTTAAAATGTGAAAAATGGTATATCTTAGAGATGGAACGCAGTATTCAGGAGGTAGACTTGTTGATGAATGGGATGAGCAGGAAAACAAAATAGAGAAGTCAATGACAGCTACAAGATGACTTGGATTTTGCTTGAGCAACAGAAAAGATGGAATCACTTTTAATTTAGATGGAAACATTTGAGAAGGATCTTTGGGAGGTTATTACGATTAGACCTGGATCCAAGGGCTAAGCCCCAAGGACCTCCAAAGTTTGGAGATAACAACTGGGGCAGATCAGCAAAGGAGGCTGAGAAGTGGCCATTGAATTAGAGGGAAAACCAGGAGCATGTTGTGAACTGGAGGTCAAGGGAATACCTACCCTCCTTCAGAATAAGGGGAGGTGACTCAAGTTTTAGAGGTGTACTGGCTTGTTTAGTCCAATCACATGAGATTCAAATATCAGTGTTTACAGGGAGAAGGGAAGGAGAAAGATTCAGAAGCAACAATGAGGTTAAGGAAGACACATTTTTCAGTTCCAAGAAGGTTGCCTAGGAAGCAGTGTCTTCAGAGCAAAAAGTAAAGGAAGTTACTTCTATAACATATTAAGGATATAGAGAATGAATGAGAGACTGAATGAGTTTCTGGAGTCACAAATTTAAAGAGATGGGAAAGTATAAGTTAAGAATAAGTTAAGGGTATAAATTCCAGGCAGAGAGAGAAGATGTCCAGAAACAGATTAGCGGCTGGGGTACTAGAAGAAAAATAGGAAGGGCTGGGCTTCTTGTGTGTCTGAAATAAATAGGGGTACAGGGCACAATGAGAATTAGTCATGATGGAGCCAAGGCATGCAGTGGTGATGAGATCTTGCCAGGAGTTTGCACAGCTCTGAGTGTCCCATTTCACTTCTACTAATAAAGACCTGGAGGTCAGTGGAAGGATGGTCAATTTACTTTTGACTTGGTTACTCTTCGGCCCCTCTCCGTGGAAGTTGGCAGAAGGATGGTCTTATTCTAAGCATGTTCATGTCTTCTTGACCCTGTGACTAGATAACTTATAAACATCATGGTGATGGTGGGGAGGGAACACTGGAGAGAATACACAAAGCATTCACAGAGATTCTCTGAGTAGTAAAATCATAGATGGTGTTTTCTTCTTAGACTTGTCTCTGTGAAAAGGAATCGTGTTTATAAATCAACATGAAATGATTATGGTTGACATAAGTAAAATAAACATATTATAGAAGGTATGGATGGAGGGTTGAAAATTCTTCCCCCCATTTCTTAAACCTAATTCTGGATTTCTTAATTGTTAGCTTCTGAAGGGCAAAGTAATTTTCTTTTCAGTTTTGTGTCTCAACCCCTAGCCTAAAATAAATACCCAATAAACACTTTGTCAGTGAATGAGGTGGGATGGATACCTTGAAGTGTGAGAAACCTTCAAACAGAAAAAGCAGTTTAGGGCTAAGTTAAAAAGATGTATTATTTTTGCATAGTCTAGTTCAGTTATGGAGCTCATTACTCAGGATAAAATATTAATTTATGTAGGAAGGCTATGATAACAGATATCATACCCATATGGAAGGTTGGGAGTGATTGAGGGTGTATCTCCAAACTTTTAAGAAAGATATAATGTATGAGACAATTCTACTTATTAAATCACATCCCTTAGTGAAGTTTCTCAGACAGGATGCAGAATTTGAGTGACCACATCCCTGAAGGCATTGCTCTTCACTGAGACTAATCATGTTCTTCCGTTTGGAGGACACTTTATTGTTCATAGAGTATTATATATTATTTATTGTCATCATGGTTTTTACTCATGCATCTTTTCTCTAAGTATTCAGGCTTTGAAATTCATAATCAGGTCCTCAATTGTCAAATTTGTTTAATATAATGAATTGCTTCTACTACACATTTACATGCTGGATATAAGATTTAATTACTAAATTAGATTATTCTGGGACATCTCAAGAAAAAGGCACTAAATGTTAAAGTTTTCTGGACTTCTGAAATCTTTTATGAACTTTATTTCAGCGAAAATGACCATTTAAGCCTTGGACCCAGCACATTTGTATTCTTTGAAAATGTTCCCAAAGTCTATATCGATATATTATGCGTACATTTGAAATGAGGTTCCACACTTCATAAAGCTGTGTTCTGTATTAAACTTCATCTGGGGAAGTCTGTATCAGTTTTCTAGGGTGTAAAGTGATGGAAAAAACGAATCTCATTTGAATTGATGTTAGCTTGCTTATGAAATAGCCTCTTGGGGCATGAAGGAGAGTGGCTGGAAATTTGTGTCTGCAAAGTAGGCTGGAATCTGTAAAAAATTACCTCCAGATAAGAGGAATGAGCTGGGTAATGAAATGATTTCAATAGTATGAAACATTTGTTTTTAATGTAGAAGTCATTGGACATGAGAATTGTCTGCCTGTAGTTTTTTTCTCCCTGACAAGGGATTTCCTGCTCTTAAAATATCCTTTCTAAATTTCTATTGAATTGTTTGCCAATGCAATCCAGAAATCTTGTTAGTCTAAGGTGAGAAGATCAGTATTAACGTTTCTTGTGCTAACATTTCCACTATTGACCTAGGATTAAAAAGCCAAAGGGTTCAATCCTGGAAAAACTTGAAAATGAGTGACACCTGCATCTAGATGAAGAGATATTTTAGTAAATTTCGAAAGATAAAAATCCAGCTAAATTATGAATACGTGATTTGATTTTTATTGTGAACGTCATAGTTTTGTTTTATATTCTGAATTTAAAACATGTAATATTGTCATTCTACACAAAATACTGGTAACAGTGGTAGCTCACTGTAAATATACTTTTCTTTCCAACTTGTGAATTAAGGAAATCACTGATCCCTGAAAGAAACAGATTGATTTTAAGACCCTTAACTTTACCTTCTATGTCTTTCCTATATACTATTTCCTAATGCTTCTCTATAAGTTGGCCTCTATCATGTTTAGAATCTGGGTAAATAGAAAAAAACAATGCTTCTGTCACCAAGAGAATATTTTTAAAATACTTTCTAAGTTTAATTGGCAGCTTCATTTGCAATCAATTTGCATTTTTCTTTAATGAATTCAGAAGTTACATAATAAAAACAACGTTTCATCTTGAATGCTATTTGCATAAAATATTTCCTAATTGTTCATGGTGATTTTACATTGGAAATAATGCCACTAGCAAAGGAAAAATAGGCAAACTTCCAATACTAGTGTTTGTAAATCCTCCTGTTCATCACGTCTGTTCCTTTCCAGAAGAATCTGAATGGCATGATCTGGAACTGTAGATGCACTGCTCTCACCTATAATCTCACCCAGAAAGAAACCCTTTTATTCGTGCTTTCTTAAGTTGGAGTGCTACAGTCACAAACCCAATTTCAAGCCCACCCTAAAGGATCTTGTCAGAATTGACAACTATCAGCCAATATCTTACCATTAACATGACCTTTCCACAACAATATGGACAATTCCAGTATGATTTTGTTTTCAAGCAAATAAAGAAAGAGAGAAATAGAAGGAGGAGGAAGTGGAGAAGGAGAAGTAGAAAAGAGAAAGAGGAAGAGGAAGAGGAAGAAGGAGATGAGAAGAGGAAGGGCTGGGGGAAGAAGGAGAAGAAGACCACCACAGGAGAGAAGAAAAAAAGAAGAGAAGAGATATGGGAAGAAGGGAGAAGGAAGGAAGGAAGAAAATCATATATCTGATTTGCAAAGGATGTAAGAACAACCAGTTATTTGATATTAAAAAAAGTCCCAGGAGTAAAAGAAATTATAGAAAAGCTCAAACAAAGGAACACATATTGCAGTTGTTCTTTAGATATCAAATTCTCCAAATCTGGCCTTGGAAATCTTTCCTTTGCCAGTGTGGATCTCTGGAACAGGGCAGATTTTTAAGCTGTTTCTTGCAAACTTTCTTGGCATTCTGAACCCTCAAAGCAAAATATGAAATAGGGTGTCACATTGGTCACTCAGCTTGTATTGCTCCTTAGTGTTCATTTAGGTATCAGGCCTCTAATTTTTAAAGGATAGTTTTTTTTAAAGGATCTATGCTTTTAAAATTTCCAAATGAGATGGAGTATTTGAGTGACTTTGAAGGTCTCGTGACCTTTTTTCTTCTTTGACTTCCAGTGTTCATAAAATGACATTGATGCCAAAGATGCATCAATATTTGATTAGTTGTGCCTTTTATTTCATAACCTGTTCAAACTCTTGTACTCTCAACTCCACCTTCTTCAATTAGTTCTAGTTTCTTTTCTCCATGTCTAGGGTGTGTACTGGGGTCAAAAATGGAAACTTGAGAGATGTTTTAACCATAAGGACCTAAAATGAATTGCAGTTTCTGTCTAATCCTTTCATAAAGCTACCATTCATTATACTTGAATTTTCTCCCCCCGCCCTTTATTTTTGTTAGCACAGTACTATCATCTGCCAAATATATCTTTATATATTTTTTAAAATGGTCTCACTGATTTGGGTCCTATTGTTTCCCTCTCCCATGATAAAAATAATGAAATCCTCTTGATTATCATAAATTGTTTTTTGTGGGGGTTTTTTGCTTAAGAAAGAGACTAATTTACGTTAAGGCACTCAAGGCCAGTGAAATTGTTTGCTTTACATTTCAAAATCACAAGGATGTTTTTGATGACTGTAAATGTTTGGACAATATACTATCATGTACCATTTTAAAGCCCCAGCGTTTAGCTTGATTACTCTTTGGATGTCAGACATGCCAAACCTGTATAGCACTTTTTACAAGTAATTTTTTGAGTGGCTTTTACAACCTATCATCTCAGTGTGTGGTTATTTTGTTTAGCTAACTCATGTGAAAGTGTATAAAAGGAAAACCAAAGAAAACAATGAAAGGCATTACAAAAGAAATGATAACAACACATTCTGAGCTGGAAAAACTTGTCTGGTTGTATCTGAGCTTAAAAGTATATAAGCGCGGGGGGACCTTCAAGATGATGGAGGAGTAAGACGTGGAGATCACCTTCCTCCCCACAGATACATCAGAAATACATCTACACGTGGAACAACTCCTACAGAACACCTACTGAACCCTGGCAGAAGACCTCAGACTTCCCAAAAGGCAAGAAACTCCCCACATACCTGGGTAGGGGAAAAGAAAAATGAAAAAACAGAGACAAAAGAATAGGGACGGGACTTCCCTGATGGCGCAGTGGTTGAGAGTCCACCTGCCGATGCAGGGAACACAGGTTCGTGCCCTGGTCTGGGAAGATCCCACATGCCGCGGAGTGGCTGGGCCCGTGAGCCATGGCCGCTGAGCCTGCGCATCCGGAGCCTGTGCTGTGCTCCGCAACGGGAGAGGCCACAACAGTGAGAGGCCCGGGTACCGCAAAAAAAAAAAAAGAATAGGGACAGGACCTACACCAGTGGGAGGGAGCCGTGAAGGAGGAAGAGTTTCCACACACTAGGAAGCCCTTTCGTGGGCAGAGATGGAGGGTAGAAGGGGGAAGCTTCAGATCCATGGAGGAAATCGCAGCAACAGGGGTGCAGAGGGCAAAGCGGAGAGATTCCCACACAGAGGATCGGTGCCGACCAGCACTCGCCAGCCCGAGAGGCTTGTCTGCTTACCTGCCGGGGCGGGCAGGGGCTGGGAGCTGAGGCTCAGGCTTTGGAGGTCAGAGCCCAGGGAGAGGACTGGGGTTGGCTGCGTGAACACAGCGTGAAGGGGCTAGTGCACCACGGCTAGCCAGGAGGGAGTCCAGAAAAAGTCTGGAACTGCCTAAGAGGCAAGAGACCATTGTTTTGGGTTGCACCAGGAGAGGGGATTCAGAGCACCACCTAAACGAGCTCCAGAGATGGGCGCGAGCCACAGCTATCAGCACGGACCCCAGAGACGGGCATGAAACACTAAGGCTGCTGCTGCTGCCGCCAAGAAGCCTGTGTGCGAGCACAGATCACTATCCACATACACCCCCTGCCTCCCAGGAGCCTGTGCAGCCCGCCAATGCCAGGGTCCCGTGATCCAGGGACAACTTCCCCGGGAGAATGCACGGTGCACCTCAGGCTGGTGCAACGCCACACCAGCCTCTTCCACTGCAGGCTCACCCCGCATTCTGTACCTTTTGCTCCCCCTGGCCTGAGTGAGCCAGAACCCCCTAAGCAGCTGCTACTTTAACCCCAACCTGTCTGGGCGGGGGAACAGACACCCTCAGGCGACCTACACACAGAGGCAGGGCCAGATCCAAAGCTGAATACTGGGAGCTGTGCGAACAAAGAAGAGAAAGAGAAATCTCTCCCAGCAGCCTCAGGAGCAGTGGATTAAATCTCCACAATTAACGTGATGTACCTTGAATCTGTGGAATACCTGAATAGACAACGAATCATCCCAAAATTGAGGCGGTGGACTTTGGGAGCAACTGTAGACTTGGGGTTTGCTTTCTGCATCTTATTTGTTTCTGGTTGTATGTTTATCTCTGTTCAGTATTTAGAGCTTATTATCATTGGTAGATTTGTTTATTGATTTGGTTTCTCTCTTCCTTTATTTATTTATTTATATATATTATTTTCCTTTTTCTCTTTGTGTGAGTGCATATACGTATGCTTCTTTGTGTAATTTTTTCTGTGTAGGTTTGCTTTTACCATTTGTCCTAGGGTTCTGTCTGTCCTTTTTTTTTTTTTTTTTTTTTTTTAGTATAGCTTTTAGCACTTGTTATCACTGGTGGATTTGTTTATTGGTTTGGTTGCTCTCTGCTTTCCTTTATTTTTTTTATTACCTTTTTATTTTTTTAATTTTCTTTAATTTTATTTATTTATTTATTATTATTTTTGGCTGTGTTGGGTCTTCATTGCGGCATGTGGGCTTTCTCTACTTGCAGAGAGCAGGGGCTACTCTGCAGTGCACTGGCTTCTCTTGTTCTGGAGCACAGGCTCTAGTCGCACAGGCTTCAGTAGTTGTAGCTCGCAGGCTCTAGAGCGCAGGCTCAGTAGTTGTGGCACATGGGTTTAGCTGCTTCGTGGCATCTGGGATCATCCCAGACCAGAGTTTGAACCCATGTCCCCTGCATTGGCAGGTGGATCCTTAACCACTGCGCCACCAGGGAATCCCTTCTTTTCCTTTCTTTCTTTTTTTTTTTTTCACCTTTTCTTCTGAGCCATGTGACTGACTGGTTCTTGGTGTTCTGGCCAGCTGTCAGGCCTCAGCCTCTGAGGTGGAAGAGGCAAGTTCAGGACATTTGTCCACCAGACACCTCCTGGCCCCACATAATATCAATTGGCGAGAGCTCTCCCAGAGATCTCCATCTCAACGCTAAGACCCAGCTCCACTCAATGACCAGCAAGCTACAGTGCTGGACACCCTATGCCAAACAGCTAGCAAGACAGGAACACAACCCCACCCATTAGCAGATAGGCTGCCTAAAATCATAATAAGGTCACAGACACTCCAAAACACACCACCGGATATGGTCCTGCCCACCAGAACACAAGATCCAGCCTCATCCACCAGAACACAGGCACCAGTCCCCTCCACCAGGAAGCCTACACAACCCACTGAACCAACCTTACCCACTTGGGGCAGACACTGAAAACAATGGGAACTATGAACATGCAGCCTGTGAAAAGGAGACTCCAAACACAGTACGTTAAGCAAAATGAGAAGACAGAGAAATACACATCAGATGAAGGAGCAACGTATAAACCTACCAGACAAAACAAATGAAGAGAAAATAGGCAGTTTACCTGAAAAAGAATTCAGAGTAAAGATAGTAAAGGTGATCCAGAATCTTGGAAATAGAATGGACAAAATACAACAAAGGTTTAACAAGGACCTAGAAGAACTAAAGAGCAAACAAACAATGATGAACAACAAAATAAATGAAACTAAAAATTCTCTAGAAGGAATCAATAGCAGAATAACTGAGACAGAAGAACAGATAAGTGACCAGGAATATAAAATAGTGGAAATAACTATCACAGAGCAGAATAAAGAAAAAAGAATGAAAAGAATTGAGGACAGTCTCAGAGACCTCTGGGACAACATTAAACGCACCAACATTCGAATTATAGGGGTCCCAGAAGAAGAAGAGAAAAAGAAAGGGACTGGGAAAATATTTGAAGAGATTATAGTTGAAAACGTCACTAATATGGGAAAGGAAATAGTCAATCAAGTCCAGGAAGCACAGAGAGTACCATATAGGATAAATCCAAGAAGAAACACACCAAGACACATATTAATCAAACTATCAAAAATTAAATACAAAGAATATTAAAAGAAGAAAGGGAAAAGTAACAAATAACATACAAGGGAATCTCCGTAAGGTAAACAGCTGATCGTTCAGCAGAAACTCTGCAAGCCAGAAGGGTGTGGCAGGACATATTTAAAGTGATGAAAGGGGAAAACCTACAACCAAGATTACTCTAACCAGCAAGGATCTCATTCAGATTTGACAGAGAAATTAGAACTTTTACACACAAGCAAAAGCTAAGAGAATTCAGCACCAGCAAACCAGCTTTACAGCAAATGCTAATGGAAGTTCTCCAGGCGGGAAACACAGGAGAAGGAAGAGACCTACAATAACAAATCCAAAACAATTAAGAAAATGGTAATAGGAACATACATATCGATAACTACTTAAATGTAAATGAATGAAATGCTCCAACCAAAAGACATAGACTGGTTGAATGGATACAAAAACAAGACCTGTATATATGCTGTCTACAAGAGGCCCACCTCAGACCCAGGGACACATACAGACTGAAAGTGAGGGGATGGAAAAAGATATTCCATGCAAATGGAAATCAAAAGAAAGCTGGAGTAGCAATTCTCATATCAGACAAAATAGACTTTAAAATAAAGACTATTACAAGAGACAAAGAAGGACACTACATAATGATCAAGGGATCAATCCAAGAAGATATAACAATTGTAAATATTTATGCACCCAACATAGGAGCACCTCAATACATAAGGCAACTGCTAACAGCCATAAAAGGGGAAATTGACAGTAACACAATCATAGTAGGGGACTTTAACAACCACTTTCACCAATGGACAAATCATCCAACATGAAAATAAAAAAGGAAACACAAGCTTTAAATGATACATTTAACAAGATGGACTTAATTGATATTTATAGGACATTCCATCCAAAAACAACAGAGTACACTTTCAAGTGCTCATGGAACATTCTCCAGGACAGATCATATCTTGGGTCACAAATCAAGCCTTGGTAAATTTAAGAAAATTGAAATCGTATCAAGTATCTTTGCGGATCACAACGCTATGAGACTGGATATCAACTAAAGGAAAAAAATCTGTGAAAAATAAAAACACATGGAGGCTAAACAATACACTACTAAATAACCAAGAGATCACTGAAGAAATCAAGGAGGAAATCAAAAAATACCTAGAAACAAATGACAATGAAAACACCACCACCCAAAACCTATGGGATGCAGCAAAAGCAGTTCTAAGAGGGAAGTTTATAGCAATAGAATCCTACCTCAAGAAACAAGAAACATCTCAAATAAACAACCTAACCTTATACCTAAAGCAATTAGAGAAAGAAAAACAAAAAAAACCAAAAGTTAGCAGAAAGAAAGAAATCATAAAGATCAGATCAGAAATAAATGAAAAAGAAATTAAGGAAATGATAGCAAAGATCAATAAAACTAAAAGCTGGTTCTTTGAGAAGATAAACAAAATTGATAAACCATTAGCCAGACTCATCAAGAAAAAAAGGGAGAAGACTCAAATCAATAGAATTAGAAATGAAAAAGGAGAAGTAACAACCGACACTGCAGAAATACAAAGGATCATGAGAGATTACTACAAGCAACTCTGCCCATAAAATGGACAACCTGGAAGAAATGGACAAATTCTTAGAACTAGCACAACCTTCCAAGACTGAACCAGGAAGAAATACAAAATGTAAACAGAGCAATCACAAGCACTGAAATTGAGACTGTGACTAAAAATCTTCCAACAAACAAAAGCCCAGGACCAAATGGCTTCACAGGTGAATTCTATCAAACATTTAGAGAAGAGCTAACACCTATACTTCTCAAACACTTCCAAAATATAGCAGAGGGTGGAACACTACCCAACTCATTCTATGAGGCGACCAACACCATGATACTGAAACCAGACAAGGATGTCACAAAGAAAGAAAACTACAGGCCAATATCACTGATGAACATAGATGCAAAAATCCTCAACAAAACACTAGCAAAGAGAATCCAACAACACATTAAAAGGATCATACACCATAATCAAGTGGAGTTTATCCCAGGAATGCAAGGATTCTTCAGTATACGCAAATCAATCATCGTGAGAAACCATATTAACAAATTGAAGGAGGAAAACCATATGATCATCTCAATAGATGCAGAAAAGCTTTCAACAAAATTCAACATCCATTTATGATAAAAACATTCCAGAAAGTAGACATAGAGGGAACTTACCTCAACATAATAAAGGCCATATATGACAAACCCACAGCCAACATTGTTCTCAATGTTGAAAAACTGAAACCATTTCCTCTAAGATCTGGAACAAGACAAGGTTGTCTATTCTCACCACCATTATTCAAAATAGTTTTGGAAGTCCTAGCCGTGGTAATCAGAGAAGAAAGAAATATAAGAAACACAAATTGGAAAAGAAGAAGTAATGCTGTCACTGTTTGCAGATTACATGATACTATACATACAGAATCCTAAAGATGCTACCAGAAAACTACTAGAGCTAGTCAAGGAATTTGGTAAAGTAGCAGGATACAAAATTAACGCACAGAAATCTCTTGCATTCTTATACACTAATGTTGAAAAATCTGAAAGAGAAATTAAGGAAACACTCCCATCTACCACTGCAACACAAAAAATAAAATACCCAGGATTAAACCTACCTAAGGAGACAAAAGACCTGTATGCAGAGAACTATAAGACACTGATGAAAGAAATTACAGATGATACAAACAGATGGAAAGATATTCCATGTTCTTGGATTGGAAGAATCAACATTGTGAAAATGACTATACTACCCAAAGCAATCTACAGATTCAATGCAATCCCTATCAAACTACCAATGACATTTTTCACAGAACTAGAACAAAAAATCGCACATTTTGTATGGAAACACAAAAGACCTTGAATAGCCGAAGCAATCTTGACAAAGAAAAATGGAGCTGGAGGAATCAGGCTCCCGGACTTCAGACTATACTGCAGTAATCAAGATAGTATATGGTACTGGCACAAAAACAGCAATATAGATCAATCGAACAGGATAGAAAGCCTAGAGATAAACCCACACACCTGTGGTCAACTAATCTATGACAAAAGAGGCAAGGATATACAATGGAGAAAAGATAGTCTCTTCAATAAGTGGTGCTGGGAAATCTGGACAGCTACATGTAAAAGAATAAAATTAGATCACTCCGTTAACACCATACAGAAAAATAAACTCAAAATGGGTTAAAGACCTAAATGTAAGGCCAGACACTATAAAACTCTTAGAGGAGAACATAGGCAGAGCACTCTATGACATAAATCACAGCAAGATCCTTCCTGACCCACCTCCTAGAGAAATGGAAATAAACACAAAAATAAACAAATGGGACCCAATGAAACTTAAAAGCTTTTACACAGCAAAGGAAACCATAAACAGGACAAAAAGTCAACCCTCAGAATGGGAGAAAATATTTGCAAACGAAGCAACTGACAAAGGATTAATCTCCAAAATATACAAGCAGCTCATGCAGCTCAATATCAAAAAAACAAACAACCCAATCCCCAAATGGGCAGAAGACCTAAATCAACATTTCTCCAGAGAAGATAATACAGATTGCCAACAAACGCATGAAAGGATGCTCAACATCACTAATCATTAGAGAAATGCAAATCAAAATTACAATGAGGTATCACTTCACACCAGTCAGAATGGCCATCATAAAAAAATCTACAAACAATAAATGCTGGAGAGGGTGTGGAGAAAAGGGAACACTCTTGCACTGTTGGTGGGAATGTAAATGGATACAGCCACTATGGAGAACAGTGTGAAGGTTCCTTAAAAAACTAAAAATAGAACTACCATACTACCCAGCAATCCCACTACTGGACATATACCCTGAGAAAACCATCATTCAAAAAGAGTCATGTACCATAATGTTCATTGCAGCTCTATTTACAATAGCCAGGACATGGAAGCAACTTAAGTGTCCATCGACAGATGAATGGATAAAGAAGTTGTGGCACATATATACAATGAAATATTACTCAGCCATAAAAATAATGAAATTGAGTTATTTGTAGTGAGCTGGATGAACCTAGAGTCTGTCATACAGAGTGAAGTGAGTCAGAAAGAGAAAAACAAATACTGTATGCTAACACATATATATGGAATCTAAGGAAAAAAAAAAAAGTCATGAAGAACCTGGGGTAAGACGGGAATAAAGACACAGACCTACTAGAGAATGGACTTGAGAATATGGGCAGGGGGAAGGGTAAACTGTGACAAAGTGAGAGAGTGGCATGGACATACATACACTACCAAATGTAAAATAGACAGCTAGTGGAAAGTAGCCACATAGCACAGGGAGATCAGCTCGGTGCTCTGTGACCACCTAGAGGGGTGGGATAGGGAGGGTGGGAGGGAGGGAGATGCAAGAGGGAAGAGATATGGGAACATACGTATATGTATAACTGATTCAGTTTGTTATAAAGCAGAAACTAACACACCATTGTAAAGCAATTATACTCCAATAAAGATGTTAAAATATATATATATATGTGTGTGTGTGTGTGCCTTTTCATCAAACTCACAACTAATGAGTTGTGAGAAATAACAAACATTTTCCACCTTTTCTTTAAATTTTTTGGAAGAGAATTTTCTTCAAAAATATTGATATTTTCATGGATTAAATAGCACAGTTGCTGACTTCTAGGTGAGGAAATAACTTTGAAAAATGAAGGCAAGAGAAGTAATGTAAATGCAGTTTGAAACAAAGTAAAGGCCGAAAAAAAGGGAAATGGTTAAAGAAATGGTAGTATAACAAAAAAGTAGAAGTAAGGCCTCCATTAGAAATCCTATTTTTAAAAAATATAATCGCAAAGGAAAATGTAAGTAAAAGGTCACAACATTTTAAAGAAGATATATATATATATATATACACATATAAACAAATATACATACACATATACATAAAAAGAGGAGAACAGGTACTGAAATGTTCATATTGATTATGTCTGCATAGTGGCATTCCCAGTCATTTTTCTTTCTGTTGCACTATTTTCCTTATTTTTCTAGTATAGGTTTTTAATAACCAGAAAAATTATATTATTTAAAATAGCAAAAATAGCAAGAGAAGAAGCTTACTGTATTCTTGGTATTTCTGTTAATCCCCAAACTAAGATAAGACAAAGCAAAACAAAGCCAAATCCCTCAATTCTCATCAAGGATGAGAGAAAGAGGGTGGCTTGACTGAATGACTTTGGGCTTTGTCTTACGAAAACCTAGTTCTTCCAATCTTTAGTTGAATGGACTTGCATAAAAGGTGCTTAACATTTATGGGCCTTGGTTTTTGTGAATATTAATAAGACCTCATAGAAAGAACCTAGGAAGGTAATTCTTTTTTTTTTTTTTTTTGCGGTACGCGGGCCTCTCACTGTTGTGGCCTCTCCCATTGCGGAGCACAGGCTCCGGACGCGCAGGCTCGGCGGCCATGGCTCACGGGCCCAGCCACTCCGCGGCATGTGGGATCTTCCCGGACCGGGGCACGAACCCGTGTTCCCTGCATCCGCAGGCGGACTCTCAACCACTGCGCCACCAGGGAAGCCCCATTTTGGAAATTCTTGATGCGACAACTTGTCTCCTCCTCGTCGTCACTATTGCCTTTGTGGGCCCCTTCCTAATATTGCTGAATACATCTCTGAAAGCTGCATTTGCTTAATAAAATTATGTGCTCATTTCTTGTTTTTCTCTACTGGTAAAATATTTTCCAGCATATTTTGCTATTTGCAACTTGAGAAGTACAAAACATACTCTTTTTATATATGCCTTATGGCTTTGAAAATCTCTGTTAATAGAAATTTATTTGCTAATTTTCTAATCTGAGGCAGAATTTATTTCCCATATTATAATTTAATAAATACCCTTGTTTTAGTAACTTGTGACTTATAGAATTAATTCGATGGTACTTCTATTAGTAATATCTTAAACTATTTTTTTGACTGTAGAATCAAAGGCTTCGCCTTTACTACAAGTAATTGAAATATTTAACTTGCAGGTTGCAGAGATACAGGGGACAGGAAAAGAAAATGATTCAGAGTTCTTCCATCTCTGATATTACACCACTGTGGAGGCTATATATTGAACCTTATGTAAGGTGAGCGTGTGACTATTTCTACAATTGACTCCAGGGAATATTTTAAAGGTGTCAGAGATTTTTCCTGTGGCTATAAGTATAGGTAATAGTGTCTGTGGACTCATTGTTGAAAAGCATTTGCCACAATATGAACTAACCTGTTGTATCATAAAAACATTGATGAGTGCCATTCTTAATTACTATTGAAATATTTTGACCAGGCATTATTTTCTAGTTAATAAATACATTAATTGATTTTACAAATATTTATCCAGTATCTATTCTGTTGTAGACACTATCCTAGTTCTTTATATTTTAGTTAGGCCAAAGTAGAAAAAAAACCTGGTCCTTTCATTAATATTTTAATAGCTGGTAAACTTTCCCCATCCCTACCCTTAATATTTACTACTTATATTTGGTAACAATTGACAGTTAAGAATATATACCAACATATATATTTGACTCTAACAAACCCTAAATAGATAGAGGGATACCAGATAAGATAAGGCATATGGAGTGCTATACACATGGAAGAGATTTCAGAAACTTTTACTGAGAGGGCAACCAAGGCTCAAAGATACTAAGCAGCTTCTCTTATATAACATGTTGCTTAACTATGATTAACAATCTATGATCTGATGTTAATGACATCAGCAGCCCTAGGCAAGGTCAAGTAGATCAGGCTTTGATACAATCCTTTTTTTTTTTTTTATGGCAATTCCAACTTGTAGCAATACTTTATTCTTAGACACTCTTCTACTTTCACATTTTCTCACTCACTGGAGGGGTTTGATGTGTGGTGTAAATGAACTTACTCTCCACAGATGTTTTAACCAATCAGTGGTTGGTATACTGCAATCTGTTGCCTGTCACTGCCATAGAGGAAATCCCTTGTGCAACCTCAGATTCCTGTAGCAGATAGCACTTGGCCTTCTGGGAGTCAAGTGTGACTTTATAGATAAAGTCAGATAATGAATGGTTGAGTAAAATAGCTTTAAGAAAGAGAACTGTTAAGGGAAGGAAGGAAGGGAGGGAGGAAGGGACGGAGGGAGGGAGGAAAGAAGGGGGAAGAAAGGAAAGGAAGGAAGGAAGGAAGGAAGGAAGGAAGGAAGGAAGGAAGGAAGGAAGAAAAAAGAAAGAAAGAGAAAGAAAGCGTGGGAGGGAGGGAGGAAGGAAGGAAGGAAGAAAGAATTAGAAAATATCATTTTTTGGTTTGCAAGAAGAAAGCATTCAGCCTTTAGATGCCAGTCTTTAATAATGCAGGTGATTTAGTATTCGTTTTTGATCCCAGAGTTTATTTTGTGAGTACAAGATACCTTAATCACTTTTAGAGTCATGGTTTGGGTCATAGAACCTAATTTATTCAATTCTCACTTTCTAGTGCATTTTTACCATGTTGACTTCCTTTGAACACAGCTTTGAATACAGATGAGAAATCAGTGTAAGAGTAATGGTGAGATTAATGCAGTTTTGTTTCCTTAATGAACACGTACCTATTTTCAAAGTGGCTATTTCCTGGAATACAGTTAACCACAATTTAAATACAGCAGGATTTAAATTAGGTTCATAAATAGAAATATACCTTCTATAAAGCTTATAGGAATTGAATTATTTTGTTGCAGTGAGCTATTTCACATAGCCTATTTCTTGAAAGAACTGGGTAACTGGTTGTAGCATAGACAGTAATACTATATAACTCTTTGAGATAACTAGCTGTACTTTTATATTAACCTTGCAGACATAATAAGAATAATAGTAACATAAATACCATTCTTCACTTTTTACATTATTTAGAGCTTATAAGTAGATCCACATAGAATTTTAAAATAATTCTCAAAAACTATATAACATATATTAATGCTTATTTTGGTAGTAAGGAAACTGAGGTCTAGGTGATTAAGAAGTATGCCTATGACCACACAGTTTGTAAGACACAGCTAAGAATTAGATCTGGCTTGTCAGCCTTTCCATCCTGCATTAGTCCCATTACACTATGCATTCTTGAATTAATGCTGACCAAGTTGGGTGGGTTGTCTAGAGAAAGGCAGCCCAGTGGGATCACTTGTGTATAGTGATCAAGCCTAGTGCTTTGCTTGCTGAAGCATTGGGGAAGTCTTGATGTTCTTCAGTTTGGTACCCTGTGCACTGCCTGGAAGGATGGCAGATTGGTTAAAATAAATACAGAGAGGTCAAGTGTTGCTATTCATATTGCAAGTTACAGTGATAACTTATCTGCTAGGATAAGTTATCGGGCAAGGTGTAATCTAGTGAGAAAGACTTGCAAAAAAAAAAAGTTCCCACAGAGAGTTATCAATCAGCCTTTGTTTAATATATTAACAAGGAATTGATACTTTCAAACCCTTTGATTAAATCCTAATAGATAGGGAAAGAAAGAGTAAAGGAAAGCCCAGAACGCACTAACATGACTAATATCTGCTATACTACTGGCCATCTGTATGTCTGAAAACTAATTTGAAAGCCTCTTTCATTTAGAAAATGATTTAACCCATGGTTCATTTAAACAGAATTCTCATTGGGATAATTGGAAATATGTTTTGATTTTCACAAAACTATTCAGTAACAGATCAGGTGGGGATAAACAATGTATGTATGTAAACATAGGTAAGAATAGGTTAGTTGCCCAGAAACAATCATCTGGCATTCTCATGAGAACATAGTGGAAATACAGATGTGTTCTTTTTATTTCTGTATTCAAGGTTAGAAATTCTTGCGCCTAGGCCTTATTTCACTCTAGTTCTGGAAGATATTTATTTGTACTTCAAGTGCTCTCATCGGTCTGAGAATGAACTAGGCAGATTGACTACTTGTAAGAGAAACATGGATGATTCCTGCACATTTTTCTTGGTATGAGGACCATTAACTAACAAGTATACTTAGATTTGCTGGAAACAAGGAATAGGTAAAGGCACTCTGATAACAAAACATATTATCCTGGATATCAGTATTTAATTCCAATCATAAAAGTTCTGACAACCATAAAATAATGAAAAGGTAAATCGAAATTTGCTTTAATGAAGTTTAGTGTATACATATCATGGGGGGATGATGGTACATGTCTGGAGCTTTTCTGGGTTGGAGAGGGATGCAGGAGGTTTGCTCTTGTCTCTGATTCCATTGAGGTTCACACTGCAAAAGAACAAAATTATATGCAAGTTTTCTCAAATAAGATAGCATGTAAGGATTTTTTTTAACTTATATAGTGTTAATATTGTTAATATTGTATCTTTTTACTATCTCTTTTCAAAAAGAATGGTAAGAAAGAGATAAAAGAGAACATCTGTCAACCTAGAAGTCTATACCTGGCAAAATATTTTTCAAAAGTGGGAACAAAATAAATATAGTTCTAGAGAAGCAAAAACAAAGGGATTTTGTCATTAGTAGACTGGCATTACAAGGAAGTTCTTCAGACAAAGAGGAAATTTCCCCAACAGAAAAACAAAAATGAAGGGAGGGAAGGGAGCAAGAAAAATTGTAAATATGTGTTTACATATAAGTGAATGCATATTGACTGTATTAAACGATGCTAATTATGCCTTGTGAAAATATATTCCAATATTGTAAAGTATTTGTAGCATCAAATTGAATGACAAAATCACCCAAAGTGGGAGAATGCAGTGAACTGCATTAAAGAACCTAAACTTGTCTGAAAAGTGGTAGAAGCACTAATTAATAGTTGATTCTAACAAGGTAAGGATGTCTGTTGTAATCTCTACAGTAACCACTGAAAGAATAGTAAAAGGATTTATAATTCACAGCCTAATATATTTGGAGATGAGATAATAAAGGAATAAAACTAATTAAGAAAACCAAAGGAGGTCATCTAGGTAGGCTAAAACAAAGGATAACAACAGAAACCAAGTTGTATGATTGTAGATACAAGTTCAAATAGAGCCATAATAACATGAGTATTAATGGATTAAATATCAAAATTAAAAAATAAAATTGTCCGTCTGAATAAAAAGTAAAACCCAATTATGTACACCTTACAAGAGACATCTGAAATGTAAGGATCACGTTTAGGTGTAACAACAGATAACTATGAATAACAGGTAATATGAATATCTAGTGCCTTATAAAAGTTGGAGGTTTTATTTTTTTCAAGTACCAGATATCTTGGGAGGATGGTTGCTAGTATTATTTCAGAGGATAGAGGATGTCAGTGGGGTAGTGTCTGTGATTTTTTGGCTTTTCCCTTATGGTTGCAAGATGGCAATTGCAGCTCCAGCTCCAGCCAAATGTCAGATTGCAGGCAGTGAGGAGGAAAGAGTGATACCTGTGTCAGGAGCAGAGACATGCCAAGGTAGGGGGGTAAAGGAAGTGGTCTGCCCAGGTGCAGTGAGGGGTATATTGTCTGCATAATTTTAAAAATAGTAAATATAACTAAGAGTCCATGGGCTTTTCATTATCACCACAAGCTGGCAATTTAAAAAAACGTTGGTGATAAAATATTCCTAGTGGCGTGGACCTCTCCCCACACACCCTGTTCCCCACTTTCACCCCCCTGCCATTTATCAGAAAAGCAAATTCTTTCACAGAAATATCTGGGTGTTTGCATAGATCTCATTGGTAAGAAATGTGTCACATAGTCAATAAAGAAAGTCTGGGGAGGGTGCATTTTCAGCTTTCCAGTCTTGATAGTTGAAAAAGACAAGGGTACAATGGATTTAGATGGGTGCCGCATTAACTCTCCTACAATATTTACCATAAATAGAGGGACAAGACAGGAATTCAGTCCCAGTGATACCAAGGTGACTGGGTCACCTGAGCAAAATAGAGACGGGAGCTAGGGTTGAGTAGGGACAAATAAGGAAGACTCTGAATGTCCATAATAGATTATTTTGTTTTTCTGCCTCGTTTAGTCATCTAGGAAACTAGAAGAAATACCTTTTTGAGGATTTGATGAGATGATACATATATAAAAGTTTTAAAAAATATCCCAAATCTCAGACTTCTGAATTCTCTGATAGCAGGAGGAGGTATTCCGAGATGTTAGGTATAGAAGAGCTATCACAGGGCAAACTTATGAGACAAAAATGAAAATGCTTGTTGTTTACGTTCAGTATTAGCCTAGACTAATATTTTGAAAAAACAAAACCAAAATGGAACAAACAGAACAATTCTTTTCTTAATCAGAGTAGGGTTGAAACGATCTATGAAGATCCTTTCCAATGCAGTTTGTTACTCAATCTTATTCCTTTTGCTTGGTGACAAATGAATGACTAGTCTCATCTCCTTTTCCTTTTCACCTCTTGTATGTGTATATATGCACCTTTTCGCTATGGTTTCTTCTCTGGGAACCTGTCCTCTACCCCATTTATTCTCCGTTGACCATTGTGTTTCCCATCTTTGGGTCCCTTTTTAGGTAGTGAGCACCAATGCTCAGCTAGCACCTGCAGGGATTGGTTTGGAGCTGAGTGTGGACAGAATGAGCCTCTTCAACAAATATGTGCTCTGTATTCTGTCAGTGTGGTTGTAGGCTGTATGTATAAATCATCTGCCTCTGTAGTCCCTGCTTCCATTTCAAGAGGCTCATTAAGACTAAAAATGTTACATTTTTACGAGGATCTGGAACCTGATCTGAATGTGTCACAGAGACAAGACAAACAGCAAAGTGCCTGAGAGATAGTCCTCTGTATTTGAAAGTTTCTTTACACAGTGACAACCCAGGAGCTACAATTAAACAAACAAATAGAAAACAATGTCTCCTCACAGCCCTGTAAGAGAAAAATGCTCATATTTCAAGGTCAATCAGAACTTGCTTGAAATTATTTAATAGGTTTAATAGAAGCAATGGGATATTCTCTCCACTGAAGTAGCCTATTTCTTCTCTACTAGAGAATCACTACTTCTGGTTAGAAACAGTGTTATGCTGTAAGTAATAAATATGGATGGACCTGGGCTGTACATCTTGAGTTTGCACACAAACAGATCTGAGCTTCCTCAGTGGTGTGCCACTGGTTCCTTAGCTCTTGAAGGCGCCTAATCCAGGGTTTTCATGTGATGCTTCTCAGAGGAAAGTCTGTTTTCTTCCATATCAAATATACAAATCCATTTATTAAGGATTTCATATTAGTTATGGTATTTTTCAATTCTAGAATTTATATTGTGTTCTTTATTAGTGATTCCCACAATCTGAAGAAATTCATCTTTTAATTTACTTCCATCATCTTTTCCTCTATTTTCTACACATAAAAATTACAGTTATTTTAGATTTTTCATTGTCTAAGCCCAATATCTCATTTAGATGTAGGTCTATTTCTTTGTTTTTGTTTTAATGACATCTTTATTTACATCCACTCTAACTGCAAAGCTAGTCTTTCCTTCCATTATGAATGTAGACAGCAAACTACAGTGGTTTTTGGCAGAATCTGTGACTGTCATCAATCAAATCATGGATCTTTTCATATCACATTACAGTTGTTGCTGATATCCCCGAATATTATTTATGCCCATCACCCACTACTTGGAAATTATGGTAGTTTTATGGATTTTAGCTATAAAATCCTGTTTCTTGTCTTTCCTAGTATTTTTTTAATTGATGCCACTTATTGTGCATAAAATAATTGTAGCATGTCCATATGATGTTATCTTCATCCAGATACTCTTGTAACGTACATCTATGTTACTCTTTCTTCCTTTAGGTGAAATATGCTAATGTAGTGGCAAGAAAAACAGATGGATTCAAGATGCTTTCTTGTTATAGAATCAGCAGAATTTGCTGTTGGGTGAATGATGGGTTAGGTGTCCAGGTGCAAAAGAATGTGAGGAACTGAAGTTGATTGCCAGAATGGTAGCTCAGGCAGCTTGGTAGTTTGTGGTGCTACTGCTTGGGCTGGGGAACACTGAGGAAGGAACTTGTGTGAAAGGTGGTGTGAACAAGAGTTCACTTTTGTACATGTGAATTTATGGTGTCTCTGCTATTCCAAGTCTTATGAAATTTTCTGTATGAGTGTGTTTCAGCTTTGCATTGAGTTTGGCTTTCCAGAGTCACTCGCTCTTTCAATCTTGCTTCTTAGAAAGGGTAGATAGAGTAACAATTAAAAGGTACTATGTTTTGGCAAGTATGTTCTTCTTCAATTAGTGCAATCTGGCTCCATGCTTTCATTTTAACGATTATGGAAGAAACCTGTTAACTACTACCATCTGTGCCTTCACAGAAAGGCATGATAACTGTTGTTTGATTAAAAATGGGGGATTTATTGTCCACATCTATTTTCGTAGTTTGCAATTCTTAAATTTACTTTACCTGATGTTGAAAACAGTGCCTGTGAGCAGCAAGCCTGGTATAGCTCTCCAGAGCTCTCACTCTGGGCCACAGGCTGTCTTGGATGGACAAGCTTGGGTTCTAATCATGTATTACAGCCCTCCCACAGCCTCTGAGTAACTTGAGGATTTTCTCTTTGACATTTTTCTCTGCAGGAATGACAGTTAACACACTCCCTGGATTTCAGCTAACTTAACATTTTAAAGTATAAATAACAACCGTACCTCATGCTGACTCCTGTCTGTTGATAGACTATTACTTATTGTTTTAGAAATTTTGATTGAAGAAAAATAGCCCTCAACTCATGAAAATCAGTATTCTGAATCCTGAATATGTTTCAAATACTAAATTTCTCAGTGTTCTGCCTGATCCTGAATTATTCTCTTTATGGGTAGTGTTTTGATTAAGGTTCTTTATTTCTTATAAAATATAGAATAGGCATTTTTGTTTATCTGAAAGGGCTACCATTTCTATTTCTTTTTTCTTTTTCTGCACTTTCCCTTTTTTTGCTATTTTTTTTTAAGGAAAAGAGCATGAGGGAAGAAATCCTGCATGCTTCCCATTTGCAGGCTAACTTCCTTCTTCCTCTCCTTCTTTCTTCTTCCTCTTCTCCTTCCTCTTCCTCTTCTTCCTCTTCCTCCTCTTCCTCTTCCTTTTCTCCTTCTCCTTCTTCTCCTTCTTCTTCATCTGTAAGCCCAGACTTTGTCAGAATGTTTTAAAAGCTTAACTATCAGGTCCATAAAACCCACCTCTTCAAGGCAAAATGCATTAGAAAGCTAAGCCTCCTTTCTATTTACTACTGTATTCTCAGCCCCAGTAGCAGTGCCTAGCACATAGTAGGCATTCGATTTTTGAATAAATGAGTAAAGGATAAATGGATCTAGTGGCCTCTGATTGCTCATTAATGAGGGAAAACTGTGTACTCAGACACACCTCCGAGATCTGGACCAACCCGGCTCCACAACTCAAGCTCAGTCTATTTTTTCTAGAATCATTTGCATAAGATAGGAGATGAGTCTTTCTTCAAGTTTAGACTGAAGAGGTCATATAGCATAAAGATAGTGACCTAAGCTACAGGCTAATTCAGGATAGCATTACTCTGTTTATTTTTTATTGCCCATATAACCTACTCAAGGAAAAGAAACATGTTTGAGCCACTTTCTGTATGGAAACTATGTTTTTGAGTTGCATTCTTGGCAGGCTACAGGCTTTCCTGGGATCAACTGTAATCTCAGGGGTAGGGAATCCTTTTTGGGCAGCTGGGGTGGACATTTCTCTGTCAAGATCATTTAATATGTATTAAATGCTCAGTGAACTGTCAGCTGGGAAGTATTGCTTGGGATCAAAGGTGTGTGATTTAAAAAATCTCTAAAATGTGGCCCAGTGCCCTTGACTGGGTTAATGACCCAGACTCTCTATTCCTTGTCAGGGAATGTGCTCACAGGGATTAGTGGAAACTGCAATAGCAAACCTGACAAGGAATGAAGGCCACGAAGGATACACAGAAATGCTCAGGAGAGAAATTACATTGCTGTCGAGCCAAGAACGCCATGATCTGGAAAAGGCCAGAAAACATGTACGTTGAAAAACAGGGTCTTTTGATTTATGCATCTCGTTGTAGTTTGTAAATGATGCCTCCTAGTATTAAAGGAAATAATGGTAAAAAACAAAAGAGTGTTCTCAGACGATCAAGATCCCACTGGACATGTTGACTGACACTCTTAAACACCAAAGTGTCAGCAAGTTAGTTTACTTACTATTTCATATTATATGCAACTGGATGGATTCTGTTCCATATCAACCAAAGCTGAATATAAACAGAATGACTTTTTTTCTCTTTTGTTCCTCTCTAGCTGAGCAAGAGGTATGGTAAATCAAATACTAATATCAACAATATTATTAATGCTATATTTACTGAGGACTTAATATGTGCCAGGCACTGTTCTTAGGTCATTACCTTCATGAACTGACCCTCACAGTAAGCCATGAAATAGGTACCATTATTTTGACCATTTTACGGGTGAAAACACTGAGACAGAGAGTCAGTAATTTGTCTAAGGACCTAGAGCTGTGCAAGTTAGACATTCCCATCCAACCTATCTGATTGTGGAGCCCAAACCCTCAATGAGCAAGTTATGCATCTTATCCTACTTGTTACCTTTCTTTGGGGTGTTATTTAGCCTAAAACAACTATTATGAGTCATCAGTATATACAAATAAATTTGAAAAACTTCAAATCATCAATCAAAAGGCATGCAGCTACCTTCATTGTAAATGGCCCCATAGTTGACATAATATCAGTGAACGGGGATAGAGAGCCTTACAACACTCAAATTTCTGCTTGTTTCTGGAATACACACCTGTCACATCTAAAGTCCATTATTAACTAAAGTGTATAAAATATTCATTAACTTTGCCTGTGTTGATACTTTACGGCTCAGCCTAAGGGATAATTTTATTCAGCTGCTGGCTATTTATTATGGGGTCATTAATTGACAATTTTATATTTTATTCTGTATTTATTTGTTTGTTCCTGAAGCTAATTATAATTGTTAGCTATCTTAAATCCTTTTCTGAGGGATACAAATTTACATTTTAAATAAATAGTTTCTTTAAAAATATGTATCCTTATATAACGCTAGAGCATCCTAGACTGTTAACAACTCTTCTTGCAAGATAAATTTGTAAGCTTAACTCCTGTAGAGGCTTTTCTTCCCATCCAGCAAATTATACAAAGCTTTGCAGTCACCCTTTTTATGGGGCTGAAAATTGGAAAATTCTGGATTGTGAATGATTGAGGCTTTTCCCCCCACAGTGGTCACATCCCCTAGTTTATGATTTCAGGGTTTGGTCCTGACCCAATTCTACCTTTTCTCCAGAGTCCAAGGACCACCTGTGCTTCATTACTTGCTTTTTGCATGACAATTCCATCTCTGCAATAAGATACTTTGTTCCCAGTAGACTGGGATGGCATCAGTGAAGCTTGATGAGCAGTGTTGTGTCAGCTCAGAAGGAATGATGCAATGGTGCTCAAAGTTTTAGTCATGCATGATGGTGCTAGGAGAAAGATAATTCTAGAAACCATGTGACTTCAGTAGTAGAAGGTTCTACTATTACAGTAATACATTGTAACAAAATTCAAATATAATCTTTCCTCAGACAATAAATATTTATTACTAATTAGATACTTCTTTCGCTAATAGATAAGTAAACATATATGACTGGTAGATATTTTCCAAACTACTGTATTTTCCAGGCTCCCTTTGCCCCTACATTTGAACATTTTTAGATTGAAATATGTCTTAAACTAAAGTGGGTCTTTAATTTGGTACTTTATTTTTCCTTGTAAAGTTGTTATTAAATTCACTGTATTATAATCTGTATATCTCCAAATTCTAAACCATTTAAAATGTGAGGGAGAAGGAAAAGAATGAGAAATTATATAGATGGAGATCAAAATATCTCTATATGCTGATTAATCTGGACTGGTAACTACATTTAAGAAGACATATCTGGCCTGGGGGCCATGCCTACTTTTACTATACCGCAGCAGGGCCAGAGAAATCTACCACTGCTTGGTAGTTTATGGTGCTATTGCCTGAGCTGGGGAACACAGAGGAAGGAGCTTGTTTGAAAGGTGGTGTGAACAAGAGTTCACTTTTACACCTGTGAATTTAAGGTGTCTCTGCTATCCGAGCAGAGGCAATGTCATATGCAGTTTTCTGTATGAGTCTGTGTCAGCTTTGCATTGAGTTGTGTTTAGCTTTACAAAATCACTCAGCTCTTTCAATCTTACTTCTGAGAAAGGGTAGATAGAATAACAAAAGTTACTATGTTTTAGCAAGTATGTTTTTCTTCAATTAGTGAGACTTCCTCCTTTGAGCAAGATGATTTGAGAAAAAAAAAAAAAAAAGAGCAAACTCAACAAGAGTTTCTTTTCCAGGGCCCTAGTTATTAGTCATTCCTGCTTCCTTGGGGTAAAGTAGTAAGTTTGAGAAAGACAAGCAATGTTCCTCCTACACTTTTCTCAGCTGGGAGTGGGGTAGAAGTTTTTTCACCCTTCTTGGGAAACCTCTGGAAGTGGGACATCATCTCTATCATTAGAATTGAGGAAAAGTCATGGAATATACAAAATATTGCCTCTGAATAGTTAAATCAAGATAAATAGAAAGAAAAAAAACCCCACGATATTGTTATTCTAAAACATCTTCAAACCAAAATGTAGAATTTAGAAACATTGAAGGAGCAAAAGAGGTTTTCTCCTACAGGTTAGGGAAAATCATCTAAACATTTTCTTTCTTTGCCAAATCAGGATGGCAGCCAGTTAAATGCATTCATGCATCAAATAATTAACATTTAAAGACTTTTACTAAAGCTTGATTAGAGTTCACTTTGGAAGTAGGATCAAACCAAGACAGATATTTAAAGCACATTGTATACTTAATTAATGAAACTTTCTATTTAAGCTTTATTTAAAAGTCACATTCCAAGGTGTCTGTCATGGTTTACAGAGATTATTCTTGAAGAGGTGTGGCTATTCAGCAGAAGGTATAATCTGGCAATTAGAAGCTGCAGTCTTGGTAACTTTTAGGTATGCAAATCTCCCAGAGGCTCTGCAAAGTTGGCTGAAGATTTCATTGTTATATTTTTATTCTAAGAATTGACTTCTTAAAGTTAAGTACTAGTAATACAGAGGTTTCAGAAGGAAAGGAGGGCTGAAATCTTACACCCAGGGTAGAAATGGTAGTTCATCACTAATGCAAGTATTGCAAATAGAACCAAATATCTTAGATTTAATATGCTAGCTCCATAGCTGCTGTTCACGAATTTATTTTTTCTATTCAATATTTTCTGTATTTGTGTGAAATATTCTCTTGATGTTGCAAATCTTTGTGACTGGAAGAAGTCAGGTTGACTTTTTTGTTATTACATGACTATGAAAATCTAGTTAGGCTGTTTAGGAAGTGTCTATAAACATTTTCCCAGAGAAAACACAAGAATTTAGAATTTTCTGTAGGGATTAGTTTTGAGAATGAACTGGAATCCTGTTATACTGAATCTTTTTTATTTTTTTTTTGACTTTTTTTTTAACTAGATGTCCTTCACCAAAATTCAATATGGGCAACACATATTCCCATGAAGACTGGTCACTTTCAAAGTACTGGATTAAGTGGTGTTTAAAAAAGTTGAATAACCACATATTAGAACTCCTAGGTATAGTATGTGTCTTCAAGGAACTTAACTAATTAGAGAAGTAAATTATGCATATGAAGTTGTATGACCTTGTTAAAAATGCCTTCAACTTTCTCATCTTCAGATCCCTCCTATGAGAAATGAGAGGGTTGGACCAAATAACTGCCAAGGTTTGCTTCAGCTCTATAATTCAGGGTTGAGAGTAATTTCAGATCGATATGGTTACAAAAATCATAAGGCAAATTGTATATTTATATGCTAACGACTATGAAGAAGTGTGTTGCTCTGAGTCTTGCAGAATGCAGGAGATGTGGGTTGGCAGATAAGGAAGAAAGGCTGTGATGCCTTCTGTTGAGACAGCTAGGGTAACCTTCCAAATTGTGCTATTACCTGTTGAATCCATTTTATCTGTTGTTCCTCTGAGTGTATACTTTCTCCAACCCAAAGAGGTCAGTGGCTCTCCATTACCTACAGACTGGGTTTCAACTTTACAGAATGGTTATCCCTCCACCCCACCAGGATCCCTGTGCTTCTTCAGCTCTGGCACCTACTTACACATTATTTCCCATCTACCCTTTCTCAACTGTTTTCTGATTTTCTGTCCCTGTTCCTCTTCCACGCTATACCCTCTGCCTCTTGCATATCAACATTTATAAAAAACAATTGGTGCTTCTAGGTACTTAACGTTTTCCTGGGGAGACTTCTGTGATCCCAGCTGAAAGCCACCTTTGTTGTGTGTGTGTGTTAGAGGTGGCATGGAGGATGCTTCTCCTCCTCTCCCTACTTTCCTCCTAAGGTCACAGAGAAAGAACTTTCTGCCATTACCTTTAGTCCATAGTGGAAGTGTTGAGAAGCTGTTTCTATTACCTTTCTACCATTTCTTATTGGAGGAGCATTGAGCTTGACAATTCATTGTATAGAACTGTGACTCTCATTTCAGGACAGTGTAGCTTCCCTGCGATTGTTGATTGTGTGAACCCAAAACACTCCCTTTATTTAAACACTTTCTTTCCCCCAATGGTGCTATCTGACCCCCTTGAGAACCACTGAGTCTCCTTACTTGCTCCTCTTCTTGGGAGATGGACTGATCACCTGGTGAGGCTGATGACAGCCCAGCATTCATTAGCCACGGTTCTCTAATGGGCAGCGTTGAGATGGTAAAATTCACTTTTTCCCCCCACCCCATCTTAATGAGGTATAATTGACAAATAAAAACTATATATATATATATTTAGAGTATACAATGTGATGATTTAATATACATGTACATTACAAAATAATTACCACAATTATGTTAATTAACATCCATCACCTCACATAGTTACCATTGTGTGTGTGTAATGAGAACACTTAAGATTTACTCTTAGCAAATTTCAAGTATACAATATTATTAACTATAGTTATTATACTGTACATTACACCTTTTAACCAACTTCTGTCTACTGCCAACACCCACCCCGCCCCATCCCCAGTCCCTGGCAACCACTGTTCTACTTACTCTCTGGTCCTGTGAGCTTGACTTTTTTAGATTAGACATATAAGTGAGATCATACAGTGTTTGTCTTTCTCTGTCTGATTTATTTTACTATTTCACTTAGCATAATGTTCTCCAGGTTCATTCATGTTGTTGCAAGTGGCAAGATTTCCTTTTTTTTTTTAAAGGCTGAATAATATTCCATTGTATATATAAAAACACTTTTTCTTAAATCATTCATCCTTTTTTTTCATTTTTTAAAAAATTAAGACTTTATTGTTGAGTGTGATTGATGAAATGTATGGTAAGAGTACATTCAGTTTTGTAAGAAAGCACCAAACTGTCTTCCAAAGAGACTGCACCACTTTGCATTCTCACCAGCTAAAACACACTTTTCAGGCAGGACTTATTTGTTTGTTCTTTTTTCTTGCTCTGTGTTTTGGTACAGTGGGCCAGCAACGTCTCTGCCTGGGCTTATACAGGTCCTGTTGATAGGCTTGTGCAGGGAGGGCAGAGGGCTCCCATTCTATGTTCCAGAGTATCAGAGAGTCCACAGCCTAGGAGCAATTGAGCTCTTACCTGTCATTGTTAATGAAATGGACCCTGGAATTACATTTAGCATCTTGCATCTGTTCTCTTTTAGCTTGGTCCAAGTAAATTGGTGAATGTTTTGGGTATCTTGAGCCTCATAAGACTTAGAAACTCTTCTTTAGCTATATAAGTGCTTATAAGTTAAGCACTCACATGGATCCTTATCTAGGGATGTTGGAAATTTAGTGTGGGTTAGGAGTTTGTATTACCAATTCTCATTACTGCCTAAAACTCTTAGTGCCTTGTTCATTGTAGGTACTTGGTTTATTGAACTGAATAATAGTATGCTATACTTAGTGCTTACTATGTGCCAGGCTCTTTTGTAAAGGCTCCATATGGATTCACTCATTAAAAAAAAAGGAAAAACTCTAAGAAGGTAATTACACTTATACCACTTTATCCATTAAGACATACAGGCTCAGAGAAGTTAAATAACTTCTCCAAGGTCATCCAGTTAGTAAATGTCACAGTTAAGTTTTGGAATCAGACAGTCTGACTCCAGAGTATGGACCATGGGATTGTGTCTTCAGAGAGAAAATTAAAATTGGCAATAACAAATGACACTTGAAAAGTACTGTCCATTTAATCTTAAAAAAATGATTTTTTTTAGCCCTAGCAGCACTTTAGGAAAAAACCATTTAACCAATGGCTGGAAGACATCTTGAGAGACCATTTAGTAGGGTTATTTTCTAAATAACCACCCTAAATTGGGTGGGCCCCTTGGATCTCCTCAGGGACCACACTCACTCTGTGTGTGTGTGTGTGCGTGTGCGTGTGTGTGTGTGTGTGTGTGTGTGTGTGGTCCATTACAAGTCCTGGAGAAGAGTGGGGTAGGCCTTGACCTTATTTTAATCAGTTCTACAAACTAAAGTCCTGTGTGTGATTTCAGTTGAAGAAGAGGCTCAGCTGCTAAAAGACTTGTTTAAAAACTAGACAGAACACAACCCAAATTGCCTAGGGTGATTGGAGTTCTATCGGTTTACATACTTTTTAAGATGAATATTTTAATCATTCACTCTTAAGTAAACCAGAGAAATAAAAACACTTTGTTACTTCTTTAACGGTTATTTTACTAAAAAAAACAACTGGGTTAGATCCTTTTCCTATGAGGTTAATAGATACTCTACTCAATTGTCAATTAGCATAGAAATACGAAAAATCTGCAGTACAGAAAGTGCTTTCCAAGTAAGGTAGTTAAGATGCCAGATGTTAGCAGCAAAGGTATGTTTTGTGGTAGCTACAAATCACAGTTCTGCTTTATCTTCCATACCTTAAATGCTCAAGCTATAAAATCAGGTTTATGTCCTTGCTAGTTCCTTCAGCTTCCATAGATCAGAACTTACATTCACATATTTTCTTTGCACCTATGACCACTTTAAAGTTCTTTTCCCTTCCTATGCTTTACCTGATGTTGTCTGGGCCCGTTCAGTAGAAAGCTGTATTATATTTACCACTGTTTTATATTTTGCTGTATTATATTTACCACTTCTGTTTCTGTAATTTGGTTCAATGTAATGTAGGGGTAATGACCATCTTTCTAGATCTTGAATTCATAGGCTCATAACAAATAAAAGTTGTCAAAACTTCAAGGTCAGATGAATAATTACCTAGATGCCTTGAGAGAATTAAAAGGCAAAGTGTAGACAAGAGGCACTGTTTAATAGCTGGGTAGCTTTAATTTTAGAACAAATAAGTTTTTGAAACAGATTTTCTGTTTTATTTCAACAGGCGGAAAAAAAGATGAAAAGGATAGAGAGTAAAGTATTTAAAGGTTAGAAACGAGGAAAATCAGCAAACAGATATGAATAACACAAGTCTCAGTCATAGCTGAACCTCAAAGTTCTGTAGTATTCATTTAATTTGTTAATTGCAAATCATCATAAAATAGGTTTGACAGCTTTATTTCACCTTTAAATTTTCAGTTCAAGTCCACTTGCATTTGGAAAAACAGATTAAACATAGATTGTTGCTTCTGCCCTGAGATTTAAAGAAATGACTTAAGTAAGCACCTGACCAATTAATTAAAGAGAATTATTCTTGGAAGAACGAACTCTGAGAGATACTTGAAGTATGTTTTTTCATTTCATATTCCAACTCTACAGTAATTTTATAGCTGTTTAATTTGACACGCATATATATGTGTTCTACTAAATTCTAGCAAATTATAATAAGCAGTGCATTCATAGTTTCAGGCTGTAAGGACCATTCTTTCTCCATCCCAGTAGTTGACTGCTTAATAAATAAATAACTGAGCCTCATTGGGAGTAGGGGTTAGGGTTGACACATTAAAACCAGGAAGAATAAAATAATAATTATGAACACAATTTTTCAATGCTCTGGAAGATTGAATCCAAATTAACCTTTTGGTTGGAAGCAAAAGGTAAACACAGGTAGAATTAGTTAAAATGATACTTTAAAAAACTGGCCATTTCTTTTCTTTCTAGAAAACCTTTGTCTCATATACAGGAGTATCAGTGTAGGTTTTACTTTTCTGGCAATATATAATTTGTCTGGAAATTGAGTTATGACTAAAGGTAGATGCAACCATTTCGCTACATTCAAACTAGCCAGAATCAAATGATGATTAGTAATTGAGCAAGAAAGGTCATTCCTATTTCTATCTCACTTTGTGATGCAATAATTTCCAAGCCATCTGTTCTTTGGAATATTTATGCGGAGGAAATGAAGAATTCTGAGATTTATGCAGAAACTTTAGAATCCATCCAGAGCTCACCCATAAGCCTTCAGAGCACGTCAGACAGACATTAGATACCCCAGGACAAAGGCAAACCAGAAACACCCCAGAAGGAAGTGCTCCAGACGGTATATCTCCCCTGAATACCTGGCTGTGTTCCTATGTATCTAATCTTTTGACTATTTTCTTCAGTAGGGAGTTCTTAACCATCATAAATTAACTTGCAGAATCACACTATTAATGATAATGCAACTAGAATTCTAATCCTACCTGAAAACCAAACCAATTTAGAGACTATAGACCCCCCTAAAATACTAAAACATGATGAAAGATGAAGAATTCCTATTTTTCCCGGGGGACAAAAAACAGGAAAAGACAAATTCAGACAATTGGAGCTTCTCTTCTGGAGCTAATTCTTGTTTATTATCTCATGTTTTATGGTCAGCAATTCAGACTGGGGGTTAACAAACACCACTTACCCAAAAGCAGTCGGCTGTGTCAGCTGAAGCAGAGGTTGCTTGAGAGATTTCTGATTCGGTTATGCTTTGAATCAACATTGGGCCAATGTTGAAATGCAAGGAGGGAGTGCAGCTGTGAGTGAGACCAGTTTTGCTGGTGTGTCCGGCAGATTCATAAGCTGTGTTTTTATGGCAGGGCCTGGATTTAATTTTCTTAGTTTGACAAAATCTGTCTCTGGCAGAGCAATCTGTCCATTTGACACATTTTGGCCTCAGCAGAATACGAAGAGCAGGTCATACAGCAAGGGACTCGACAGTTTTAGCAAGCTTCAGTAAGAAGAGGTCTTACATCAAAATGTGCAGCATTCTGGGGAAAAGGATTTGAAGGTCTTTTTATGCTTCTCAGAGAACAAACTTGGTGTTCAAGGTGAGTTCTCAGTTCCCACTGCATCACATGTTGGTGGGAAAGGGGCTCATTGGTTCTATGGAAATATGAATTGGGGTTCTTCACAAACACAGTGCCCCAAATCTGGAAATTCTCTGTTAATATCCATCATTTCTTCCCTCTGCAAATCTGAGAAATCAAATGGCCTCAGGAAAGAGTTTTGTCAGCCTTTGCACAGGGATCATTACTTATGAATTTATTTTACAGTAGTCCCTCCTTATCCACAGTTTCAGCTACCTATAGTCAACCACAGTCCAAAAATTTTAAAATAGAATATTCCATTAATGAGCAATTCATACCTTTTAAACTGCACCACCTGGGTAGCATGATAAAATCTCGTGTGATGAAATCTCGCGTGATCCCGCCCGGACTTGCGTGAATCATCCCTTTGTCAGGGGAATCCGGACCTTTAGTCATTTAGCAGCCATCTTGGTTAGCAGGTCGGCCGTCACGGTATCGCAGCGCTTGTGTTAAGTGACCCTTATTTACTTAATAACAGCGCCAAAACGCTAGAATAGTGATTCTAGTAATTCGGATATGACAAAGAGAAGTCGTAAAGTGCTTCCTTTAAATGAAAAGGTGGCTTGGTAAGGAAAAAGAAATCGTCTGACGAGGCTGCTAAGACCTACGGTAAGAACAAATCTATTCTTGAAATTGTGAAGTAAAAGAAATTTGTGCTAGTTTTGTTGTCACACCTCAGACTGCAAAAGTTATGTGACAAGTGCTTAAGTGCTTAGTTAAGATGAAAAAAGCATTAAATTTGTACCATATTTTGAGAGAGATCAAATGTTGCGGAAACTCGGCCTCTGTTCACTGGTGCCAAATAGAAACGCAGAGACAGAGTTTTGGGTGAAGTGTTAGAAAAGAATAGCTTGATTGCTTTGCCAGGCAAAGGGGGCCACAGCGGGCTTTATGCCCTCAAGACTGTGTGTCCTGCTCTGGAGGGGGTAGTGAGGAATCTTACGGTGTTCAGGGAGCAGGGCGTGATCAGCTCGTGGACGTTCTTCTGATTAGTTGGTGGTGAGGTAATCAGGAGTCAACACCATCAACCTGGTGCCAATCAGTCTGGCGTCTGCGTGCTTGTGGGCGGCAGTTTATTTCTCCCACCTGGCGGGGGTTTTAGTATCTACCAAACAGCTCACAGGACGCGGCTCAGAACAGTATCTATAGTCCTTGAGGAGGAACTAAAGGTCCTTGACTTTGTTTAATGGCTAAAGTATTATTATTTTGTCTTGCTTGACTGTTTTCTTTCTGTATTTTCTCATTTCCCTGATTGCATTTATTCTTTGACTAAAGTGTTTCTACAGACAAAAGGCAGGCTGAGGACAGGGGTGGGGATCTATTCTGGGAAGGCCTCCCAGCGTCCTGCTAGGTTACACACATTCAAATAACTTTTATTACAGGATATTGTTGTAATCTATATTATTATTATTCTTGTTAATCTCTTATGGTACCTGATTTATAAATTAAACTTTATCATAGATGTGTGTGTGTAGGAGAAAACAGTGTATATATGGTTTGATACTGTTCACAGTTTCAGGCGTCCGCTGGAGGTCTTAAAATGTATCGCCCAAGGATAAGGGGGGACTACGGTACAAAGTAGTTTGCCAGAAAGTATACAGATGTATAGAATATAAATTGTGGGTAGATGATTTTTAATTTGGGAAATGAATTTGATAATTTGGCATTTCTACTTGTTCTGATTAATTTTCTCACAGTGCCTAGACTCTTGGGTTATGAAACGAGGCTTATCAACATCTCACAATGAGCCTGAGAATAAATGCATCATTTAAACAAGTTACGTAGACTGTAGGTGTTTATTAGCTTTGAACTAGCATGACTGTGCTCATGCAGAGATGACTAAAGGGAATAGTGTTTATTGGAACCTCAAGATTTGGAATCTGTGAAAGAAATGAAACTGAAACTAAAACAAAAGAACTCTGTTCTCACTTTCTATCACCCCTAATACAATTTTCTAATTATTGTTGTATACCTGATATCAAGATGTAAATTACTCATGGCTAATGCCCCTTCCCATGTGATCTACTGCTTTACTTCTTTCAAAACTCCACATGTCTCAGGTGAGTTGGTTTTTCTGAAAGCCATAAAATGAAGTAATAAAAATAGCCAGTTGGTCCAACTGCAGAGAGCCCAGTGTGTCAGTGTAGTATATGCACTTCGGTGAAATATCAAGGCAGCACTTACTGTGATGAGGATTGTAGTGAGAAAGAAAGGAAAATTGCATGGTGACACTTTCTCATACCAGCCATGGACACAGTCTGAGAGGTTACCAGAATTTCTTCCCCTCTCATTAGATTCATTTCAGCTTAAGCTTCTGGTATTTCAGTCAGGGGGATTTGAACACACAATATAATTTAAAGATCATTCTTGTTGTTAAAAAGTTCCAGGAGTAGGCTAATCACTAGAAGATTTCAAACACAATTTATAATCTCCCTCATTCTTTCTCCTTCCTCCAGTTTTTTGTTTGTTTGATTTTGTTTGTTTTTAAATCATTCCCTGGGTATACTAAGAGGCCCAGTGCAGTGAGCTGGGGTCTTGAACAAAGATGTTTCAGAAAAGATACTTTATCCTTTATTTGTCCTTTGTAACCAACAATTTCCAAGTACTCAGTAACATATCAATAGGATAGCCTCATGAAACTCATAGGTAAGAGCAGATTAAAAACTGTTTTCTCAGAAAAGAACAAAAGTGCTGCCAAACACAAGAGGTTTCATAAGAATCATGGGGATTGAGAGCTGCAGTGGTCCTTGGCAATGATCCTTGTGTTGGAATGATAAACCAGAAGTCTGTAGAGATGAAATGAATTGGTTAAGATCAAACAGATACATTGTGGGAGTGATCTTTTCATCCAAGCCCAGCACTCTTAACAAGTTTCAAGGTGGGAGGTGTGGGGAGTAGTGGAGCAAGAGTGAAGTCCACCAGCAAAAGCAGCAGGAAAAAAATTAAATGTAATGTCAGAGGCTCTCTCTTTAACCTGTGCCTCTGTACTGTGTCATTTGCAAATTCGACAAGCTGTTTGTGTGTGTGTGTGTTCGTGTTCATATTAAAAAATGTTTCTCCTGGAAGGTACTTAGAAATTTCCTTTTAGGATGCTATCAATCAATTAACTACTTTTCCGTTTTGAACTTGTTTCACATTTCTTAATCCTGTGCAAGTTATAGTATGGGAAACTCTCGAATGTCATTCTGAGATCAGTCATACCATTCTGAGAAACCTAGTTCGTAATAAAACTGTATAGTCTTCAGTGATTATTACTGTTTTCCATTAAAGACTCAAAAATCATCCTTTTATCAGTCTTCTTTGAAATTTGGCAAAGGAACATTAGACTCACAGGTCTGGTCTGGGATTCTTTGGTCCCTTTTTCAGCTACAGAATATTTTCAGGTTTTCTTCAATTTTTCCTTGAAGAACTGCTTGAAGTGCCCTGACAGCAGCTCAGAGGTCTTACCAACAGGGACCTGGGCACATGGGTGGGGTGGATTCTGTGGATTGGCCCACCTGGGCTCTGCCAGGCAGCTACCCCCATGGGAGACTTGGAAGAATGAAAGGAGGTAACCGAGGCAGTGACCACGTGGAGGGAAGGCTGGCTCTGGAAAACGTGCTGGAGATACTTGGTTTCTCTGGGATGTTCTGAAGGAGGTTTAAGTGGCAGATCCTTGAGTGGCAACCACAGTTGGTTTCCTTGCCCTGTCAGAGATTCTGTAAGGAATCTGGTACGCTTTAATAAAGCAGTTTCGTTTTGTATTAATCTGCTCAGGTTGCCATAGCAAAACGCTACAAACTAGGTGGCTTAAACAGCAGAAATTTATTTTCTGGAGGCTGGGAAGTTCCAGAGCAGGAACAAATCGTTTTGTAGACATAAGTTTTCGTTTCTCTTATATAAATACTCAGCTGTGGAGTGGGTCGTAACGTAAGTTTATGTTTAATTTTATTAGAAACTGACAAATGTTTTTCCGAAGTGGTTGTACCATTTTACATTCCCACCAACAATGTATAAGAGGTCCAGTTGCTCCATAGTTTACCAGTGCTTGCTGACAACAGTCTTATTCTTTTAGCCATTCTAGTGGGCATGTAGTAATATCTTATTGTGCTTTTAATTTGCATTTCCTTAGTGGCTACTGGTATTGAATATCTTAAGCTCTGTATGCTAATGCATGATCTTAAACTCTGTTTATTTCATATGTTTCTGATTGCTTCAGATATGTATAATCTAAAATCCTTCTCTCTTTACTTTTTAGTTTTTATATTTTTCCTTTTCTCTGGCTTTAGCATATCTTAAGTGATACTCATACCTTTTCTTCCATATGTGTCCTTAGTCATGTGCAAATCTTTCATTTATTGTTCATAACTTTTTTGTTGTTTTTTCATAAGTTTTTGAATTAGAACTTATTAGAAAGATTCTTGTTATGCCACCTTGATTTCTAAAAGTACCGATTCATTTTCTTCCTCATACTTCGTGTTACAGTAAGAACCAGAATTTCCTTTGGATGATCTCCTTGCCTTTTTTTTTTTTTTTTTTTTTTTTTGCGGTACACGGGCCTCTCACTGTTGCGGCCTCTCCCGTTGCGGAGCACAGGCTCCGGACGCGCAGGCTCAGCGGCCATGGCTCACGGGCCCAGCCGCTCTGTGGCATGTGGGATCTTCCCGGACCAGGGCACGAACCCATGTCCCCTGCATCGGCAGGCGGACTCTCAACCACTGCGCCACCAGGGAAGCCCCTTATTCTTAATTGATCTAAAAGATAACATTTTTAAAAGTAATAATAATAACACTATGATTATAGCATATATATAGTTAAGTGAAATAGATGATAGTGTATTAGTCTGCTCAGACTGGGTGGCTTAAACAACAGACATTTATTTCTCATGTTCTAGAGGCTGGTAAGTTTAAGACAAATGTGCAGTTCAGTTTAGTTTCTAGTTGAGGACCCTTTTCCTGGCTTGCAGACAGTTCCCTTCTTGCTGTGTCCTCACATGGTTGAGAAAGAGAGAGAGCTCTGGTCTTTTACCAGCTTCCTTCTTTTCCCCATCATGAGGGCCATACCCTCATGACTTCTAAATCTATCACCCAAAGGCCCTGTCTCCAAATACTATCACATTGATGGTTAGGGCTTCAATATATGAATTTTAAGGAGATACAACTCAGTGCTTTGCAATAGCAATGTCATAAGGGATAAAAGGGAACGATTGGGAATACTCTGTTATAAGGTACTTGAATGGTATTTATTTATTTTTATTTATTTATTTTTTTTGCGGTACGCGGGCCTCTCACTATTGCGGCCCCTTCTGCTGCGGAGCACAGGCTCCGGACGCGCAGGCTCAGTAGCCATGGCCCACGGGCCCAGCCACTCCGTGGCATGTGGGATCCTCCCAGACCGGGGCACGAACCTGCGTCCCCCGCATCGGCAGGCGGACTCCCAACCACTGAGCCACAAGGGAAGCCCTTGAATGGTATTTAAAATGTGAACTTAGCTTAATTAAAAAATATATTGCTCTAAGGAAACCACTAAAATTTTTAAAAAGAGGTATAATTGATATGCTAGTGGAGGAGGTAAGTTTGAATCCTATAAAATGCCCAATGAAAATGAGAGAAGGCAGAAAAAGAGGGGAAACAAAAATAGACAAAGAACAAATGCAAGGAGTAGGACAGTTTCAAACATGGTAGATACTTATCCAATTAATACTCACTTTAAATTTGAATGGCCTAAATACACTAATGAAAAGACATTATCAGAATGGATAAAAATATAAGACCCAACTATGTTGTCTACTTGAATCCTGTTTTAAATATAAAGGCTCAAATAGGTGAGAAGTAAAAAGAAGCAGGAAGATGTACCATGACAACCCTTATGCTTCATCTATGGCAGAAGTGAAAGAAGTGAAGTCAGATTTATATGCTGTTGCTTTTACCCTCTGAAACTCCAAAGAGAATCAAGCATTCACCCACACTTTGATGAGAAAAGGAAATGGAATAATTGTCAGTTTTAGCGTTAATTAACAGTTTTGGGGATGGTAATTTCCTAACTGCACTTAAAAACCAAACATCAAAATATGTTTGATTAATTCTTCCGAGAGTTACCTACAGTTGATATTCAGTGATATTTTAGATCACAGTTGTCTTGAAGAGAAGATAAAAGAAGACCAGTGACAAGCAGAGGAAAAAAATCCTAAGTAAGCGGACTGCTTAATTTCCTCCTTCCTTTACTCTTTTAAAGCTGACTCCATTCGTGAAGCCCTACCGTTTAGAATTAACAACTTCATTTGTTTATCAAAAGTAAAATCACTCTATAGCATAAATAATCATGAAGACATTTCTTCTGATTCTCAAAGAAGTATAGTTGGCGAACATTCTGACAGCTGATATGATGTTCTTTCTTATGACAATCCTCTGATTATTATTTCAGAGTGCCACCCACAGACTCCAGTTCTCTTTGTCTTGTCAAGAAATGATGTTGAAAGTATGAAAGGTTGCTAAGTGCTTTTGTAGAAATAACAAGGCAAAATACACTATTTTTAAAATGTTCCATGCCAAAAAACAAAAGAGCACATGTCATAATCTCTTCATTTAAAATCTTACAATGCACATTTTCTAAAATATGTATTATTGAAATAACTTCTTGTTTTAAAGGAAGAAACAGTATATTTTCCCACCTTGACACTAATACACACATAATTTCCTTGAAATGATGTTTTAAGGATTTATGCCAGACTAAACTTTAGAAAACTGTCTGGTTAATTAGGCTGTAAGTACATTGGGTCACATAAATGCAACTTGTGTTTAGAGGAAATGTTGACTGCTTAGTAACTGTTTTTATATTTCTCATTGGGATTAACTTCATATGTTCCATAAGGACATTAAAGAGCATTTTAGATATATAGCACATTTTGTGATTTTCTGTGCATATATCGTTAATACAAAATGATTCAGAAGACATTCCTGAATCCTCATGTTCTGAAGTAAATAACTATGATTGCACCAAGAAATTCAGCCTGTCTTCCTGCAGGCTTTATCATTCCCAGAGTGGAGATAATATATTGGATAGTTTCCTTGCCCATCTGGCAGAGCTATTTGGTGATGAAATATATGTGTGTGTGTGTGTGTGTGTGTTTTGAAAATAGTAAAATATCATATGTTATTGAAGTTATCCTTATTGCTATATAGTACCTTAATTGTGGCCTGTTTTATTGTGCAGTTGACCAAGCAGTGTTAGGTAAGTATAGCCTGCCTCCCAGAAAGTCCAACAATAATCAGGGAGATATTTCTTCCCTTTCCTCTTCTAGGGAGAGTATAAACAAATACACAGTTGAAATCCTGTCTAGTGCTGTTTATTCCAAGTGTGTACTCATAAGCTTCCACAGGCAGTGCTGTTTCACTTCATTTCTGGGGTACATGACCTACACCTACTTTGTAAAATTTTCTGGGTTCTCCAGGGCCAAAACTCTTATATGAAAACAATGTATTATTCAGTTGGTGATTTCATGAGAGAACACCATTGCTCCATTTACAAACACTAAGGAAAGTTGAAAGTAAGGAGGGAGTGCCAAGTCTCCAGCCAAGTGAGGTTTGCACCACGAGGGAATTGACAGTCTCAGCTGAGGTTGTGCTGGAGTCATAGTTCCTCACTCTGTTATTAGAAGTCAGTGTTTCATCCCTGTCTTCTGCTTGAGGCATGAACATTTAGTTTTAAGAAAAGCAGTTACTTATCTCACATAACTCTTTAACTTGGCTGTTTGTTTAATCATCACTTTATGAAACTGTGCCACTGTTTTTACTTACTCAATTCCAAGAGGTATTAAAAGGCGAGTGCCCTTCCTCATTCCAGATAAGCAACTAAACTCTTGAGTATTTAATATTTTATTTGACTTTAAAAAGTAAACCACAAATACAGGATAAGCCTGGGATAACTTGTAGTACCAGAAAGTAAAGAAGTGTTCAATAAAACCTAAAGGATTGGGGCCTGTCAAAGGGACACAGGAGCCAACCTGAAAGAACTTCCAATGGCCACAGCTGGAACAATTTAAGTGACAAAATAGGTAACATAATATTGGATTATAACCCAAAGTATAAAATAAATGTATATACATCTATACTAATATGAATAAATGACTAAAAATAAATAAATGGGGGAGAAGTTACAGAAGAATTCCAAATAATATATGTAGTTATTTCACTTTATAAAGGTGAGGCTTAATCCCTGTCCCCCTAACCACCATGGGCTAGACTTAGTGACTTGATTCCATAGAATAGGGGAAGAAAAAAAACATAGTAATGCTAGAGTGAGAAAACCTGCAAAAACTACCTTAAACAAGTGATGAAAGTTAACATCTTCAATGATGTCTTGTAGATATTACGTACCTCTGATATTATGTGACAAGAAAAGCATTTCATCTCTGTGGTATTCTTCCCCCCAAGCCTATAAACCCAGTCTACTCATGAGAAAGACATCAGATAAACCGTGATTGGTGAGGGGGGCAGTTTATTGGATAGCTGGTCAGTACACCTCCAGACTCCCCAGGTCATGAAAAACAAGGAAAGTCCAGGGAACTGTCACAGACAAGAGGAGATGAGGGAGATACGACAACTAAATGCATTGTGGTGCTCTGGATTGGATCCTGGAACAGGAAGATGACATTGTTGGAACAATTTTTTTGGAGTTTAGTTAATAATATACAATGTAGTGGGTTGAATGTTGGCCCCTTCAAAAGATATGTCCCTGTCCTAATCCCCAGAGCCTGTGAATGTGACCTCATTTGGAAGAAGTATCTTTGCAAATGTAATTAATCTTGAGATAAGATCACTCCGAATTATCTGGGAAGTTCTAAATCCATTGACAAGTGACCTTATAAGAGAAACACAGAGAGACAGAAGAAGAGGAGGCAGTGTGATCATGGAACAGGGATTGATGATTGGAGCCATAAATCCAAGAAATCTCAGCAACTACCAGAAACCAGAAGAAGCAAAGAGCAAAATTTCCCTTAAAGCCTTTAGAGGAAGAATGGCCCTGGGGATGTCTTGATTTTGGACTTCTGGCCTCCAGAACTGTGAGAGAATAAACGTGTTTTAAGCTACCAAGGTTGTAGCAACTTGCTACAGCAACCTTAGGAAACTGATAAATATACCAATGTCAGCCTCTTGTTTTGAATAAAGTGCCACGACAACGTAAAATGTTAATTATTGGGGCACTAGATGCAGGGTATACAGGAACTCTCCGTACTATATTTGCAAACTTTCTGTAAGTCTAAAAATTATTCCAAAATAAAAAGTTTATTAAAGTAACACAGTTCAACTCAAAGAAAGGTATAGATTTTACTTCTACTTTGTTATGAGTCAGACTTAATATTTCTTTGAATAATACGACTACTATGCCATTAAATATCTCACAAATGGAAACAAGCATTTCTGGAAAAGAAATCTTTCAAATGGGGAACATTGATATGGCAAATGTCACATTTGAAACAATAAGTTCACATACTTGCGTTTTCATTGTGTTTCAGAGCTCCAGTAGTTTCCCTCTGGTTTGTAGTTGATTAAGGTGGGTGGTCTTAACCAGTGCTGTCAGTGACACTTAGAGTATTCCTTGACCTTCAATTGAATATAAATTTACACTGTTTTGCTTCCCTATCTCTTAAGGTTACATCAATGATAACCAGGCAAGATTGTTAAAAAAAAAAAAAAAGATCCAAATAAAATAGTTTTTTCTTATGTCTTCTTTAACTAAAAGTACGTGACTCAAAGTTTATAAGGAAAGCAGTGCACTTTATGCAACTTTATTTTAATTTAAAAAATATGGAAATGCTAACCACGATCATCTCACACTGCTCAGCCCAAAGAAGAACCACTTAGGCATGACTAACCAGCCTGAGTAATGTTCTATGAAATTAGGATTTGTCTTTAAGTATACGAATGACTCAGGGAAGAATGTGAGGATTATTGCAGTAAATATTTAGTAGGAAGTGATAGCTTAAGGTATGGCCAGCAGTCGGTCCTTAAAGAAAGTGAACAATTTCTCTGTGAGTGAAACTTACGGAATGCAGAACTAAGGGGTCAAATATCTAGAAACAAGTGCTTAATACTCAGGGAAAAAAAGAATCTATTTTTTGACAGCATATTTGTAACTATAAAGCACCACAGATAGCCTTGCAGCTATTTTTGATATATCACTGGTACTTCATTGATTACTTTGTGAAGCCTCAGCATCCTCTCAGCTCTGCTTACTACATCGATCAGGATGAATTATGAAAGACTATATAGAGAATGCAGCACAACATATTTTTTTTTCCTAGTGGAAGGACTTTGATTACATAAAGTAATCAATTTGTATCTACTAAAAATGACCAGAAAGAGCTATTCAATTTTTGTATAGGGGAAATTAAGATATTCAAGCTATAAATTTTTAGAATAATAGATACACTTCTTTTTTAATTTAAGTCATTATAAAGCAGTGCTGTTATGGGAGAAAACCAAATAAATAGCACCAACTCATGCTTTGTACTAATTTTTTTTTAAGTTTTTTTTTTAGTTCAGAAAACTAAATCCCAAGTCCTTTTAAAGAGGAATCTTCTTGGTTTGTAAGACTAGTAATTCTTAAATTTATAAAATGTCTGGTTTTTATATAGGTATTGTTATTGTTTTTGTTGTTTTATATATATTTGGCCAAAGTATTCTTTTTCCAAATATAAACCCCCTAATTTAGCTTTAAGGCAATAGTAGATTCTAAGACTGATTAAAACAATGACGAAAAACCACACTATAAAGTGGCATAGGCTAAAAGGTTGAAAATAAGCTAAGTCTGTTATTTGAACAGTCAGCTTTTAAAATGAATATGTTAAACCCATGGCCAAGAAAAAGATTTTCCCATGGAATATTATGAAACCAAATAAAATTTATACTGGCGTTAGTTCTTCTCTTATTTTCCCAGTCATGGAGTCCACTTATTGTCAATCAGTGACATTTCTTGATTACCCACTATTCTGTGAGCACTTCTGTTGAGACCTTTGTGGCAGTAACTTGAAAAGGGAATGTACCAACAGTTTTGTCTTCAAGGTGTCTAAATTCTATTTTTTCTGTTACGGGCTTTGCTGTTTATGTCATGACCATTCTAATATTCTCTTTACCTTTCCAGACCAGACTTTCTCAGTGTCAGTACTATTGACATTCTGGGCCAGTTAAGTCTTTGTTGCAGGTAACTGTCTTGTGCATTGTTGGATGAGGCCATATGATGGCTAATTTTATGTGTCACCTTGGCTGGGCCGTGGAGCCCAGATATTTGGTCAAATATTATTTGGATGTTTCTGTAAATGTATTTTTTGGATGAGATTAACATTTAACTCAGTGGACTTTGAGTAAAGCACATTGTCCTTCATAATGTGGGTGGGCCTTATCCAGCCAGTTGAAGGTCTTAACAGAACAAAGACCAACCTCATGAGTACAAGAAGGATTTTGCCAGCAGATAGCCTTCGGACTTGAACCGCAACCGAGTCTCCAGTCTGAAAAGAATTATCTTATGGACCTGAAATATTTTGGACTTGCCAAGCTTCCACAATTCTGTGAGCCATTCCCTAAATCTCTCTTTCTCTATGTACGTATACACATCCTGTTGGTTCTGTTTCTCTGGAGAATGCTGACATATATAAAATTTGGTACCAAGAAGTGGAGTGCTGTTGTAACATATACCTAAAAGTGGAAGTTGCTTTGGAGCTGGGTGATGGGTAGAGGTTGGAAGAGTTTTGAGGTACATGTTAGAAAAAGTATAGATTGTATTCAAGAGATTGTTATTAGAAATATTAATGGTAAGGGTGTTTCTGGTGAGGCCTCAGATGGAAATGAGGAACATGTTATTAGACGTTGGAGGAAAAGTGATCCTTGTTATAAAGTGGCAGAGAACGTTGTTTAATTGTGCTCTAATGTTTTATAGAAGGTAAAATTTGTGAATGTTGAACTTGGATATTTAGTTGAGGAGATATAGAAGTAAAGCACTGAAATGTCAATCTGGTTTCCCGTTGCTGCTTACAGTAAAATTTGAGAGGAGAGAGTTAAATTGAAGGGATTGTTCAGCCAAAGGGAACCAGAACTTAAGTATTCGGAAAATTCTTAGCCTATCCATATTGCAAAAAATGAAAAAGCATATTCCGGAAAGAACTTCATAAGGAGACTACACATGTGACCCATGGATCCAATCAGCCATCTCTGCAGGAGCCAGAAATACAGATGGGACTATGCCCGCAGAGACACTGCCAGCTTGGACTAAAGGGAATAGAGGTGGGACAAAATGAAAGGCTGTTGAACTCCAGGGTGGACCAATAGAGCTATCTGACTGAAAACAGGAGTTATTTTTCAAGAAAAAGGAATAATGACCCCGAAGGCAATTGCGAGGTTGGCCGGACTGTCACTCCCAACACAGACCTCCTCCATTTTAGCAGGCCATGCTACTGCCCTGGGCTTCAGGGGTCAGCACTGCCCTCCAGTGGGCCTGGAAGGTGGGGCTGTCACCTTGGTGCATCCAGAGGACAGAGCATCAAGCCAAAGAAAATAATTCTTGAGCCTTAAAATTGAATGGAATTCTCCCTGCTAGGTTTTACACTTGATTGGGACCTCTGACTTCTTTCTTCTTTCAGATGTCTCCCTTTTGGACTGGGAAAGCCTATCCTATGCCTGCCACTTCATTACATTTTGGAAGCATATTACGTCTCTGGTTTCACAGAATCAGAGCTGGAGAGGAATTTCTGCCTCAGGATACATCATATCTTGAGTCTCATCCAGACTTCATTAAGATGATATTTAGTTGAAATTTGGGATTTAGAGTTGATGCTGGGATGGATTAAGACCTGGGCTTTTGGTATAGGAGTGAATATATTTAGCTTGTAAGAAGGTCATGGATTTGAGGGGACCAAAGAGTGTTATGAACTAAATTGTGTCCCTTCCAAATTCATATGTTTAACCCTAACCCCCAGTACTGCAGATTGTGACTAGATTTGCAGATGGTCTTTAAAAATAATTATGTTAGGGCTTCCCTGGTGGCGCAGTGGTTGGGAGTCCGCCTGCCGATGCAGGGGACACGGGTTCGTGCCCCGGTCCGGGAAGAGCCCACATGCCGCGGAGCGGCTGGGCCCGTGAGTCATGGCCGCTGGGCCTGTGCGTCCAGAGCCTGTGCTCCGCAACGGGAGAGGCCACAACGGTGAGAGGCCCGCGTACCGCAAAAAAAAAAAAAAAAAAATTATGTTAAACTGAGGTCATTCGGGTGGTCCCTAATCCAATTTGACTAGTATTCTTATAAAAAGAGATTAAGACACACAGAAAGATGCTGGGGCAGTGCATACACAGAGAAAAGGCCATGTGAGAACACAGCAAGAGGGTAGCCATCTGTAGGCCAAGGAGAGAGGCCGTAGGGAAAACTACACTCTCGCAGCACCTCGATCTTGGACTTCCAGCCTCCAGAACTGTGAGAAAATAAATTTCTGTTCTTCAGGCCACCCAGACTGTGCTATTTGGTTATGGCAGTCATAGCAAAGTGATAGAAAGAGCAGCTCTTGTATTTACCCACTAGATTCCAGTAGCATCCCCTGCCCTCCATCCCCACTCTCCCAGTTGTGACAAACAAAAAATGTCTTCAGACATTGCCAAATGTTTTCCTGGGGACAGAATCATCCCAGGCTGAGAAGCACTGCTCTAACCATAGACAACAACAACAAAATGACAAATGGATTACTTTTCTTTGAGACTCTCTGTTATTTGGCCTTGGTGACACTGTCCTTTCCAAGTCTCTTTCTAATCCTCTGGCTGCTCCTTCAACTGGTTAAGTGCAGGCATTCACAAAGTTTCTGCTGCCTTCTTGATTCTTTATAGATAGATAGATAGGTAGGTAGGTAGATAGATATTCTCATCCATATTTAAAGTGTTACCTGTAAATAAATAACTGGAGTTCATGTATAATATGTCTTGTCCTGGCCTCTTTCCTGATCCTCAGATGTGAATTGCCACCTGCCAGTTTTCCGAAGTTCTTGAAATCTCCATTTGAATATTCTACCATTGTTGCAAACTCAGTATATCTAAAAGTGAACACATGACTTCCTCCAGACTGTCCCTTCTGTATTCCCTATTCTGTTATATAATTCACTTCAGTTCAATTCAAAAACTGTTTTTGAGTACTTCAGGATTTTGTGGCTTGGTATAGAAGAAAGTCACTCAGACAGATTTAATGTAATGTGATAAGCACAGTGATGAAAAAATATGCAGAGACCTCTATAGGAGTTCAGAGGAGGAACCTCTTATCCAGCCTGGGATGTCAGGAAAAGGTTCTAGAGTAGGTGAAGCATGAGCTGACTCAGAAAGGAGAAGCCCAAGTTAGGAGAGGAGAAGATGTTTTGGCAGGTAAAGTAGTACATAGAGTGGCAACATGTGGACGGGACTAACAGATAATATTCAATTTGTTTTTTGCCACTTTAAGTCAGGCAAATACGAACACGACCTGGATATAAATTCTTGTGTGCATCCATATCTTTTTCCTTTGAGAAATTTCTAACTTTCAATTTATTGAAATTTTATGGAGTTTTTAGGCTAAATTGCCTTCCACAAAAATTTTCCTTCTTTATATTTGATGAACAAGACTGCCAACATGGGATATTATTAAGTTCTTCAATATGGTCTTAAAATTATTTTTTTTAAGTTTAAAAAGATACTGATATTATTTTTAATGAAAGTGCTCTTGATCAGGTTCTCAAAAAACTCCCATGTTGGTAAATCCAGAGATAAATTCTCTAAGCTGGGCACAAGTTGTGGCTATGCCCTGAAAAACTGTTGTCTATACTATGTCCTATGTTGTCTACACCATGGAGAGGCCCCAGTGGTCTAAATTCCTGCTGGCTGTGCTGTTGTGGATACCCGACCCACTGAGTACATCTGCTTGCAATTTTGGCTGCTCTTCATAATTAGCAAGGTTTCTGAGTGGTGTGATTTCTGAATGCACTAGGGGTAACAGGACTTCTAACTCCTCTCACTGCCGGTGGTAGGTGTGGTTTCAGGTGTTCAGGAGGTTCAATATGGAGTTCCCAGAATGCTGTGCTTTCTCATGAGGGCAGGAAGAATATCTTTTTCTAACTTGTTCTATTTTTAATGTTTGCACTATATCTAGCAGGAATTTTTTTATATTTCTGGTACATAGCTGGCATTTCTTCTGGTTTCCCAGCACAGATTCCCATTTTATCCAGTTTTTATATTTACTTTGTCATTTCATTGGGCTCCTAGGAGCCACATTGAATGCTTTTTCTTATATTTCCATCTAACCAAAAAATCATTTGGTACTTTTTAATGCTGACCTTCTGTAGTGTTTAAATATCCAAACATGTCTCTTATCTGCCTTAAATCTGGTTCTGGCTCCAGGTCTTCCATTCTTCTCAGATTCCAGAAAGGTACAATATCTAACTTCAATCTATCCTAAGCCTTGCACTGATCTTCTCTCTACAAATTTTGCAAATACATTCTTAAAAATGAAAACTATGTTTCCATTTAGTGTCTAGAAGTTTGCTAAGACCTTATGTTCATTCTCTCTAATTCTCACAGAAAGTCTACTGAGTAGGTATTATTTCTATACTTTGCCAATGAAGAAATATACTTGAATATTTCAAGATACTTGAATATACTCAAGATACTTGAATAACTTATGCAAATTACAGTAAATACATACTAAACCTGAATTTTAGGTCAGTCAAACCAGTGTTTCCTCTTCCTGATAGTTCAAGCCTCCTTTAGGTAATGTGCCTTCAAGTCACTTAAGGCTTGGAAAATAAAATTTAAAAAATACTTCATTACTGTGTACACTTGTACTCTTACTTAGTGGAATACTATGCTTTTGACAGTTGATTTGTCTGCATGAGGCAATTTAGAAAAATATTAAGATCTCTGTGGCTTTGCCTAGGTTTTTATTGCTCTCATGTTCATGCCAAGAAAGAAAGAGAGAAATAAATTTGTTCAATTATTTAATAATTGAAGACAGTAGATGCCAGGAACTGGAATGTCTACCTCAGAAAAACCTCAGAACTCCCATACCAGAAAAAGTAATCTGATAAATTAGAAAGAGAAGACGATGATCACAGCTAAAGCCATGAATGTCGGTGTAGCTTTCCTTGTTCCCTAAAGTCTGTGATGGGGCACACGGCCAGTGTCAGTATTTGCACATGATAGAGGCTTGCCCAACTCAGAAGGCTTGGTTCATGCTCTGGCTCTGCCCTTACATTCCCAGGTCTTACATCATTAGTTTGGAACAATATTCACTAATAATATTTGGACATAAGGAAATTTTATAAGCATCAAACTTTACTTGGACCTGAGTTTATTTCAACCATACTCAGGTCCAAGAAGACTCAATCTTCATGTTAGGGTAGAAAACAGGGTCCTTCCAGTGTGCCAGCATTTTAGAAGGGTCATTTTCCTACAGCTCTTAAGGGAGCTTTAAGGTTTTGTTTTTGTTTTTTAATTTAATAACTTAGGTATCACCTTAGAAACCGGGAGGCAAAGAGCCCATTTCTTTCCTCTGTAGGAAAAAAGAGAGCTAAAGATTAAATTTGCTGCTGGGGTGTGTATAAGATGGGGCTAGAGTTGGACACCTCATGAATTTTTGTTTCACTATTTAAGTGCTGGTGTTAATTTGATATTTCTTCATAGGTGTAGGAAGTACAGCAATTCATGTTAGTAAGAAAAAATAATCCAATGCAAGCATTTTCATAAATGCCATCTTCAATAATTTTTATTAATGTGCATTTCAATTGTTTAAGAGAAAAAAATATGGCTCATAAAGGAAAGTACAAAGAGAAGAGGGTCAATTCTCAAGTCATGAATATGACAAGTGTAATTATATGGAGAAAGGAAATCAATCCCGCCAAATGAAAAAGGGCAAAGGAGGAGGTGAAGTAAATGAATCAATACCCACAAGAATCCAGTTTCTCCACATTTGTGAGGTAATGAAAGATTATCAACAGATTTCTAACCAACTTCAGAGACAATGTCTGATGCTGCTCAGGGTATGTGCCTTGCTTTGCTGACAGGGAGGATTTGAAAGGTTCCAAGGGAGAATTTCTCTTTGTAATTTTATTTTTTTCTCTCATTTATGGTCATGGAACTCTGAAATGGGGTAGAGTTCAGATGGGTTTGTAAATTTTATTTGGATGTATCAAACATCAAACTGTGCATAGTAGCAGCACAATTCCGATTTGAATTAACATAGTGCATTTGAGTCTGAGGATCACCTCTGATGAGCTGTATTGCCTAGAAGACATATTCACCTTTTTGGTGCCCCTTTTCTTTTCCAAACACAGAAGCTGTGGATCAGCTTCTCTTTTAAGTTCATTCCAACTAAAATTCTATGAGTCAGGAAATGATACTGTTAATACTCTATTGACCAGGAGGATATTCACTTTTCCTTAAAAAATGTAATATCTAAATATTAAACTATTACCTATTAGAAATTGAAGGGGGTATTACAGAAAGAGGAGGATCCAGAAACTTCAGCAAAACTGACTACCAAGTAAAATTCACCCCATCTTTTGAAAATCTAAATAGAAGTAAAAGATTTGTGTTTTGTAATATAACTTACTCTATCCCTCTATATTGATCAGGGTTCTCCAGAGAAACAGAACCAATAGGATGTGTGTGTATTATATATATATATATATATAAAATAAATATATATGACAAATCCCACAATCTCCTGGGTGAGTCAGTGAGCTGGAGACCCAGGAGAGCCAATGGTGTAGCTGCAGTCTGAAGGTTGACAGGTGGGAGATCCAGGAAGACCTGATGTCTTAGTTACAGCCAGGAATCAGGAAAAGATGGTGTCCTAGTTTGAAGGCCATTAGGCAGGAGAATTCTGTCTTACTCAGGTGAGGGTCAACCTTTTGATCTATTCAGGCCTTCAACTGATTGGATGAGGCCCACCCCCATTATGGAGGGCAATCTGCTGTACTCAGTCTACCTATTCAAGTATTAATCTCATCCAAAAAGTCCCCACAGAAACAAACAGAATAATGTTTGGCCAAATATAAATATCTGGACACTCCATGGCCCAGTTAAATTGATACAAAATTAGCCATCATACTAACTAAAATGTCATAGCCGTTGTATTCTGTGTTCTTATTTTATAGTGTATGTGGTTTAAATTTGGCAGAGAGGCTAATGTGCTATTTCTTAGATTCTTCTGGGATCCAGAATTGGCACCTTGCCATTTGAAATGCCTAATGCCATTATGCATATGTGTTCTCAGTTAAGTTAGTTAATGAGATCCCATTTGCTTGGAAGAGTTTATTCCTTGGAGGAATAAAGTATGCTCTCTGACAAATTATTTGCTTGCCCTGGAATGGAACTCATTATTATAATCTTGATAAAAAAGAATCTGTAAAAATTGAATAGTAGGGTCATATCTGAACAACATCAAATATTTCAGCTAGGCATAAGATGGCACATCGCCCCAGGGATGGGCAGCCCTTCATTACAGATCTTTAAGTGACTATTTAAATTCAGAATGAAAGTAAGGGGGGCATCAGTCTAGTGAAAATGAAGAAGATATGAAAGAAAGGAGATAGGGAAGAAGAGACCAAAAAAATAGCGTCTATTTGTGTAAAACGTTTGTGACATTTCTCTTTAGAGCAGGATTTTATTGCTCTGCCCTGAGGAGCTGTTTCACACATGGCACTCTGATCACCTGCAGCCTGACTCCTAAGTGTTAAAGGTGATTTTTCTGAATGACCTTTTGTCTTCTTTATTCTGCCCCCTTTAAGACTCTCATCTTCCTATGCACTCTATCTTTGCATATTCCATTCAAGGGTTAGGCCAGCTTTTAAAAACTAGATTATACTGCTCAGAGGGGAGAGTAAGACTGTTTCTAAATGAAGAAATTGAATGTTCCCTTACCCCAATAAGGATAAAGGGTTATATTCTGGTGAAAAGGGTACTTTTTAAAAAACCTAATGTTATTTTTACTGGAAAATACAGGAAAGCATCATTTCTGAATCTCAATAAATTCCACAATCTGCATTGGGATTCTTCAACTGCCTGGTTAACAGACATTCCTTGCTAATATAAGAAAATATACCTTATGTTTAAGGGATTTATGTACAAATAAAGCAGTGTTTATTTATACATAAATTTATACTTTCTCATGAAACACAAAGAGTCATATTTTCATGAGAGCTTTTTTTTCCCTTGTTTGTGCTCCCACTTCTTCTGGTTCTGACACAAGACCCAGATTCACTGTCAATACAACTGGGAGAGTACTGGGAAAGGAGGAGAGGGAAAGTGAGAGATTTAGTACTTGTTAGTTAGTGATACTCTGTAGGTAATGGTGATTCTGCCTGGCTGTCCCCAGCCAGCCCCTCCAGAGCTCTGGTTGCAAGGCCTTTCAGAGGTAACCTCCTCCTAAAATTCTAATACACTTAGGAGTAGACACCTTAAAATAATCCTGATTATCTCTTAGTGAGGATTAGGATGATCCAGAACAAGGACTCGAGGATCTGAAGAAAGATTGGATGGGCACTGAAGTAAATTCCACTGCCTTCTTGATTTTGTCTATATGTATTCAAGTATTTATTGATAGTCTATTATGTTTCAGGCACAGTTCTACCTAGTGAATAAGAAATTAGGTTCTGCTTTCAAAGACCTAAAATTTGTTACTGGTGGTAGTGTGGTAGTTAAAATTTTTAAAAAAAGAAGAAGAGAGAGAGATTATCAAGTAGTGATATAAACAGAGTGGTAAGTACGAGTATAGATTGGATAGTCAGGGAGGAGCTTACTAAGTGCACTTGGGCCTGATGCCTGGATGATCAAAACCGGCAGGCTGAGCTAAGAGACCAGAACTGTGCCTCACTTCATCCAGTCTGCATTTATCTGTTTTATATAGTGGAGTTTAAGTCTTAGAAACTATTAGATTAGATAAAATGGAAAGATCCTTAAGGCTTGTAAAACTCTTAAGATGCAGGCAGCCTTTGCTCTTTTATGGGTGGTAGGGGTGGAAATACTAAAAACGCTTTTATTTTTACTGAAGGCTAATCATAAGCTTATTGAACACTCACTATATCACAGTTACTGTCCACTCTTTCATTTAATGCTTGAAACAATCCAGTGGGTTAATGCCTATTGGTGATATTATTATTCTACCACCTAAGTTTTGACACACAGTGTTTCTAAAGTAGGAAATGCCTTTACATGTCCTCCATTCTGTCAGTGTGCATCTATCTGTGTATATCTATGTATCTATCTACCTACGTACCTCTTATCTACCTGTCTGCCTATCTGTCTACCTAACCTGTCATCTGTCTTCTGAAATAAAAGTTTTTTGAAACTGTTTACCCTTCTGCAGTGCATTCTGATAGTTTCTATTTGATTCTACTCTATTTCATGTTTTTAAATAAATGCTGGTCTTTAGTAACTAAATTGATTTACAACTCATTTCCCCACCAGCTTTATTAAGGTATAATTGACAAATAAAGTTGTAAGATATTTAAAGTGTACAACATGATGATTTGATATGTGTGTATACATTGTTAGAGGATTCCCCTCATGTAGTTAATTAATGCACCCATGACCTCACATGTTTACTTTTTTTTCTTTTTTGGTGAGATCCTTTAAGTTCTACTCTCATAGCAAATTTCAGTTATACACTACAGTGTTATCAACTATAGTCATCATGTTATTCATTAGATCCTTAGACCTTGTTCATCATCTTAAAACTGAAAGTTTGTACCCTTTAACCAACCTCTCTTTATTTCCCCCACGCTACGGCACCTAGCAACCACTTTTCTACTCTCTATTTCTGTGAGTTTGATGTGTTTTATTTATTTATTTATTTATTTTTACGATTCCACATATAAGCAATACCATGTAGTATTTTTCTTTGGCTGTCTTATTTCACTTAGCATAATGCCATCCACCTTCATCTTTGTTGTCACAAATAACACGTTTTTCTTCTTAGTTAAGGCTGAATAATATTCCATTATATGTGACTTTTCTTTATCCATTCATCTGTTGATGGACATTAACTTGTTTCCATAACTTGGCTATTGTGAATAATGCTCTTATGAACTTAGAAGAACAGATATCTCTTCAGGATAATGATTTCATTTCCGTGGGATATATACCTGGAAGTGGAATTGCTGGATCATTTGGTAGTTCTATTATTAATATCCTGAGGAACCTCCATACTTCTTCCATAGTGGATATACCAGTTTACATTTTCACCAACAGTGTACAAGGGTTCTCTTTTCTCCACATCATCACCACTGTTTGCTACCTCTTTTGTTTTTGGTAATAGACATCCTAACAGGTATGAGGTGATATCTGCTTATTGTTTTGATTTGCTTTTCCTGATGATGTTGAGCTATTTTTCATGTACTTGTTGGCCATTTGTATGTCTTCTTTGGAAAAATGTCTACTTAAGTCCTGTACCCCATTTTTAATTGGGCTATTTGTGTTTTTTTGCTATTGAGTTGTATGAGTTCCTTGTGTATTTTGGATATTAACCCCCTTGTCAGGTGATTTGCAAATCTTTTCTCCCATTCCATATGTTGCCTTTTCAATTTGTTGATGGTTTCCTTTGCCATGCAGTTTTTAGTTTGATACACTTCCACTTGTTTATTTTTGCTTTTGTTGCCTTTGCTTTTGGTGTTACAACTCAATTTTGAAAATCACTGGTATGTATAATAACAGTTGTGGGTCTGCATTTTGCTTCAGGACAGGTCTGGATTTGAATTCTGACTCAGCTATTTACTCACTATTTGAATTTGAAAAAAATCACTTTACCTTTTTAATGCTCTGTTTTGTTGTCTGTAACAAGGAGTCAATAAAAGTAACTATTTTAAATAGTTTTGGGGGGAAATTAAATGAGATAATACATATAAAGTGTACAGATTTGATGCAATTTATGTAATAGAGTAAGTGTAAGCTCAATAAATGTTATCTAATTTTTATTTCTGTTATTTAAAATTTTCTTTTAAAAAAGTGTACGTGCTTTCAAGTATCATTTTCCAGTTATTTTCTTACTTTTCTGCCTGCCAAAAAGAATCAACTGTTATACATAATAATAAATATAGCTCATAAATTTAGTCACACGATACATCTTTGTTTAATTTAGGACGAAGCTCTATTTTACAATATATGTCTTACTTTATTCCAATGTAATGTAGTAAAGGACTTCCAAAGCAACATATCTTAATCTAATACAACGAAGCCACCTCCAGGTGGGTCTATTTTGTAGGCCCTTTGTCTTTAATCACTTCTAGACAACGCAATCAAAAAAGGTATAATACAACTAATATAAACAATAGTGTCCAAATTATAATTTTGTTTTTTAATATTCTCCTAATTGTTCCTAAGTTTGTATGCTTTTAGATTTCTGAACATTCAAAAAATGACATAATGATTGCCAGTGATCCAAACATTGACCTATTGTTCATATCAGTGAGCTAAAACACGCTAAATGATACCAGGGGGTATTAAGTTAGTCACTAAACACTTCTGATTTCATTTGATTAGTCAGAAACTTTTGTAGTATAAACTCCATAAGAAGAAAGTTGATTGTATGTGTTTTTGTGTTTGATAGCCTTGTTTTTTTTAGTATGCTTTATTGCAGATTTGGAAACACATATTTAAGCCTCAAAGAAGTGAATACTGATACTCTTACAAAGTATTAATAAAGTCTTAAGTTAAATGTAAAACTACATAGTATAATTCTTGTTTAAGAATGGTTTACACTTTTATGACTAGAAAGTACAAGGGATTTCATTTTGTATGTCGAGTTATTCCATAAAGCACTGTATTTCCCTTTCATTTATTCATTTCTTTCCTTCTTCCTAATAAACACTTGTAGCTTCTATGAATTTCCCAGGTGATTCATGGGATACTGTATTTCTTGTAGCACATTAATTCATTAATACTAATTAAAAAGCTGAATTGTGTTTTGATAAAATGTGTTATGGTGAAATTCTACTCACCTGCTCTTTCTTTAAGCTGACTCTCAGTTGTGGGGTATGAGTTGCATAATGATACAATTTACTGGCCTCTGGGTTATTCCAGTGTCGATGGACTGTGGCTAGCCTATTCATCTTCAAGGCAAGAGACACAAAATGGCATGCTTGATGTTGAAAATCATAAAGTTCATGAGTAGACACTCAAAATAATAACATTCATTCCTCAAAATAATAGCATTCTTTTTTGTTCTGCAGTCGTGTTATTGAATAGTCAAGAATTGTTTATCTTGAATGTTTAATTCTGCCTGGCTCAGCTTCATCATAGTTTATATAGAGAATTAATAGATGTTAAGGATAAAAATCTTTTTCAAAGGTTATTTTAGAATTAATGCCTGGTTATAAATCACCACAACGCATCTGTAAAATTAGAAAATGCAGCATATCTAAGTAGTTTGTTATGCTTAGTTCATGAGTGAAACAAGCTTAATATTGTCTTACCTTAGGTTGACCATTATAATTGAAGGATCAAACATAGTTAGAAATAACAATTACTGTCGAATAATGCTTTAGAATTGGCAAAATGTTTTCTGTGGGTTGTATCAGTTCATTCTCATAATACCCTGTGAAATATTAATCTTATAAAAATAATAAATGACTCAAATACCTCAGTTACTTATCAGTGCCTTATATGTGTGTTATCTCACAACTAACTTACATGTCATTTACTACTATTATTTGTATACATTATGGGCTTAAAAGGGTTAATCACCTGTCCCAAACGTTATACTTTGTAATTGGCAGATATAGAACTTGAACTCTTATCCATTTGATTTCAAAATTATGCCCTGAACCAAAATTATAAAATCAGTTTATTTAACTGCATTGAATGAAGCCTACAATATGGTATGGCTAAATTTGAATGTTTGAAGTGTGATGTGCAAGCAAAAATAGAGTTATTCTATGTTGCTTTAATGGTCAGATCTCACCAGGACTAATGGGGTAAAACTGAAGCAAGTTTCAACTTAATATAAGATAGAATGTTTTAATAACTAGAGCTTGTTAACCATTAATCAGGCCGGTTTTATAATTTTTATTGTGATAAAATACAGCATAAAATTTACCATCTCGACCAATTTTAGGTGTACAGTTCAGTGGTATTAAATACATTCATAATGTGCAACCATCGCCACCATCCATCTCCATAGCTATTTTCACCTAGTAAAACTGAAACTCTGTACCCGTTAAACAGTACTTCCCATTTCTTCCCCTCTCCCCCCAGCCCCTGGCAACCACCATTCCTTCTGTCTCTATGATTTTGACTACCCTAAGTTTCTCATATAAGTGGAATCACACAGTATTTGTCTTTTTGTGACTGGCTTATTTCACTTAGCATAATGTCCTCAGGGTTCATCCATGTTGTAGCATATGTCAGAATTTCTTTCCTTTTTAAGGCTGAATAATATTCCATTGTATGTGTATACCACATTTTGCTTATTCATTCATCTGTCAATGTACTCTTGGGTTGCTTTCACATTTTAGCTATTGTGAATAATGCTGCTGTGAACATGAGTGTACAAAGGTCTCTTCAAGACCTTACTTTCAGTTCTTTGGGGTATATATCCAAGGTAATATGGTGATTCTATTTTTAACTTTCTGAGTAACCATCATTGGGGCTATACCACTTTACATTCCCACCAACAGTGCCCAAGTGTTCCAGCCTCTCCACATCCTCACTATTACTTGTTATTTTCTGCCTTTTTTGATAGTAGTAAATCTGCCTGTGTTTTGAAGTGATCTTCCAATCACTGGAACTGTGCAAGCAATCTCTCAGGGTTAAGAGAGAAGCAATTTGTGTACCTGGTGTGATTTAGACTGTGTTCTTTGGGTGGCCTTTTGAATATTAGATTCTGTGGTTGTGTAGATATGAAAATGGATTCATCACTACTGGGCATGTTGAAATGAGATAACTGCAAAAAGAAAATGACTATGGAGGATATCTTCAGTTTTGCATTAAATATCCCTCAAATTCCATAGTAGATACTTGTGATTTTAAAAAGCTATTCTAATAATTAAATATAATTATTATGCTTTTATCTCTCCTTAGCTGTAAAATGGTATAAGATATTCATGAGAACATAAGATGGAAAAGAATGCGTGCTTAAAATCTTGTGGGAAGAATGCAGGCACCTGCTGGAATCTATGGAGTGCCTTGCCATTGCTAAATATTATAGATATGCATTGTACATTGTGCTGCCAGGCTGTGTTTTACAGACAGAGGGAGCATTTTCACACTGAACTCTGTAATACATGGAGATTACATAACAGCAGAAACTAACACAACATTGTAAAGCAACTTTACTCCAATAAAGATGGGAAAAAACAAAGAATATATAATCCTTAAATATTTTTGCCTCATATTATTACAGTTAGAAGTCCGCTGAAGATAGTTTTACTTGAACTACTTGAACTTGTTGTTGCTTGATGTGAAGTAACAAGTATCATTGTAATTCTGTATATTTCCAACTCCAGTGTATGTGTGACTTGAGTTTAATAGCCTTCTCTTATTATTTCTTTTATGAGAGATATATTAAGGATCATATTTGTTTGGCAGTAAGATCAAGATGTTTTATATACAAGAATATAAATATCTCTCTAAGTTATTTTTAGTTTCTCTATTTTTGTGAGGCTTCTGTTCTTACTTCTCAGGACTTTTAGTTTTGTCCCTTCTAAAGTTTAATATTTGAATGATTTCAAACTCCAGTTTACTTTTTAAAATTATCTTCTTTTATTACACAAGTAATATACTCACTTAGTAAATAAATAATTCAAGGAGCTCAGATACAAAAAGAGCAAAGTTCCTCCATCTAGCTCCCATCCCATTCCACAGAGCTCACCTATTTTATTTTCTCCTGGGAGTCACATTTATATCCCATATGATGTTTCTACCTTAACTTGTTACTACATCAACTAAAAGCTATATGTAATAGGAAATCACTGTTACAACAGACGACAAGCTTAGCTCACTTACTCTGACCCCCACTCACTTCCTCATCTCTTCCTTCTCCTGCCATTACTTGATAGAATTTTAGTCAGTTCTCTCCATTTGATATCTTTATAATATCAATATATTTAAATTAAATATATTCAAATTTCTATTTCTTTATCCAGCAGCTTTAAGCAGTATACCCACTTTGTAAATTTAGAATTTAGCATCCCTCAATGTCTTTCCACTATCCTCCACCTCTTAAAACTTATCATTTTTTACACTTAGCTAATTTCTAAAGATCACATCACATTTTATTTTCTTTCTTGAGGACCATGTCTTTTTAGTACTGTTTTATTGTGGCGTTCCCTGGAGCTTTTCATCACATCTTTTCTTTCTTGTTTTGCAGAATAATAATATGCCTTCACACTATCACTATCATCATCTTGTTACTTCAGCACAGAATTGATTTTTAAAAACCCTACTGTCTTTTTGAAGTGATCTTTCCAGGTATTGTGACTGTTCACATGTGGGCATCCTGGATGGTATTCTGCATCTGAATCAGGTCCACTGTTTCTGATATACTGTGTACCCTTCTTTCTTGGAATTTTTTTCTATATTCTTGGAGTAAACCATTAAGTAATCATTTTTTTCCACCAAAATATTTGAAGATAAATATCATAAGTTTAGAATATCTAAAAATGTCTTTTTTCTCTCCCATCGAACAATAGTGATATTTTGGCTACATATAGTTTGCTAGATTGAAAACTTATTTTCCTCGTTGCTGATTGCAGATGCCAACTTGATTTTTATCTTGTCAATATTCTATTTTTTTTTCTTTCCCTCTGGAAACTTTTGTCCTGGTACCAAGTCAAAGATCACTTTGGCTGCAGTGTAGAGAGTAGGCTGAAGGAGCCAGAGTGAGACCTGAGAGCAGTGAGGGGTACACCGAGGCAGGTTAGGTAAAAGGTTATGCTGATTTGAATTTAGGGACTAGTGAGAAATGGGGAGAAGGAGATGGATTCCAGAAGGATTTAGGATCTGCTAATGGACTGGATATGGGAAGCTGGAGAGAGGTGGTGTCAAATGGTGACAAGTACTAAGGTTTCTAGTCTTAAGGAGCTGTGTGAGTGATGGTGCCAGTGTCTGAAATTAGAGGGTGGGATGGAAAAAGAATGGATATGTGCAGAAGGATTATCATTTGGTTCTGTATATGTCAAGGCTCATTTAAGACACTAAGGGGTGATACCAAATTGGATTTATGACTCTGGAGCAAAAAAAGTGATGTCTGAACTGGAGATACAAATTTGTGAGTTGTTTGCTTCTAGGTAGGAACTGAAGCTGTGAATGTATAAGAATCATGTAGAGGGTGCAGAGTTTGAAAAAAAGAGAAGACTCAAGAGCCTGAATCTTCAGGCTCAGTAATTACACTACTAAATTCTGGTAAGAGGAACAATAGACAGATAAAGAGTGACTAGAGAAGTTGGAGGAAAAGCAGGCACATTTTTTTGCATATAGAAGCAAAGAAAGGAACTTGCTTCAGAATGGTCAATAGTATAGAATCTTTAAAAACAGACAAGTCAGATCAGACCTAGTATATTTATAATCTGTGGTGATGTTATTGAAAGCTTACTTGTTAAAGTGATAGTCCCTAAAGACAATTTGGTGTGCGTTGATGAGTGAGTGAGAGACTAATAATGGAAACCCTCCAGACTAAGTTGGCCGTGGAGAGTAAGGCTGGTGGTCAGAACAAATGGTAGAGTAAGGCTCTTTTTATTGCTTTCTTTTTATAAAAAATGGAAATGACCTGTATATAATTAAGAACAGTGGGTAAATATCTAGTTAGAAGGATAAGTTGAATATAAAAGAAAGAGAAGTCGTAATCTATGCTAGTAGTTGGCAAACTTTTTCTATAAAGGGCCAGATAGTAAATATTTTAGGGTTGCAGATTATATGGTCTCTGCCCCAACTATGAACTCTGGCATTATAGAACTAAAGCAACACAGGCAATACAAAAATGAATGAGTATTGCTAGTTTCCAATAAAACTTTATTTATAGATGCCGAAATTTGAATTTTATATCATTTTCACATGTCATGAATTTTGAATGTTTTCCAGTCATTTGAAAATATAAAGCCAGTTCTTAGCTCTGGGCCACACAAAAACAGGTGAGGACCAGATTTAGTTTATCTCCTGGTTTATAAAGTATAAGACTCCTGAGGAAGTGGGTGGGGATTTTCAAAGAAGAGATAGAGTAGATTTGTCTTAAATTTAGGAGAAAGATACAAATTCTGGCTTCACTGCATAGTAGCTCTGTGACCTTGGGAAAATCAGTTAGCTGTTCTGGGCCCAGTTTTCTCATGTGGATTATAAGTAGCTACCTCATAGCATGTTAGTGAGAAATAGCATTGAGATAATGCATGTATATGCTTTGTGCAAAGCCCAGCACATTTGTCAGTATCATATAATAGGTTGATCTTTCCTTCAATACAAATACAGTTACAAATATGTATGAGCTTTGGCATGTTGATAAACTATAAAACTTTCATAGTAAAACCAAAGGCTATCCCAGCCTGATTACTAGCTGTTAAGTTAAAGTAGGGAATGGGAGTCTTGTTAAAAAGGATAGTAAATAAATTTCTAGCAATGAACATGAGGATTTTACCATAAAAAATATATAAGTATGTTTATAGGAAATTACATGTTCATAGAAGAGATATAAACAGCATTATTCTCATTACATGGTTAATCATTTAGAGCAGGGATCAGCAAGCAAGACCCTTGGCCTTTTTTTATGCCTACAAGCTAATAATGGTTTTTACATTTTTAAAGAGTTATAAAAAGAAAAAAAATATAACAATACAGGACAGAGAAGGTATGTGATCCACATGGCTTAAAATATTTACTATCTGACTTTTTACAGCAAAAGAGTACTGATCCCTGTTTTGAGTTTGGATACTTTAGCTTTGTCTAATCTCCTGAGTCTAAGTTTATCTCACTTTGGGTCAATTTGTACGTGTGGTCAGTGGAAGTTCTTCTCAGTTTACTATAAAACAAAGCAACACAGCACATATTTATTTACTAATTTATAATATTTCCAAATAAGATCATCATAGAGATGCAGAAAAACCTTAGGCAGTGTTCTTTAGTTTTAAAAGTCTTTTTTTCTAATCAATTTTAATGATTGGATAATTTTTCGTAGTTAATACTTTCTTACATAGACTATCAACATATGACTATAGAAAAAAATTATATCCCTAAAAGATCTTAGCCCTATTTAATAAATGATGGCAATATAAATTTATTGGCAACAATTTATATAAATTCATTTAGTTATTGTCATTTTTTGCAACATTTTCCCTCCTTTTGTTTTCTCATAATTCCCAGGACCAAGGGAAATAGAATATTACATGGTGTCTTGATTTTTTTTTTAATAATTTCTTCTAGAACAAATCTAATGACAGTTAATAAACAGTATTTTGGTCTTTATATACAAAAATAGTTTTTCTTTTATGTGGAATTATGTGTATCATTGTGAAAACAAAATGAAAATGTAAACTAGTTCAACAAATGCAAAGGTGTATCTGGGAGACTGATTTTACAGCTTTAATTATTAGTTTTTATTATTCATTTATTACATATTTTGCATCATACTATACTTGTCATTCTCTTTGGTTCTTTCATTTTCATTTTCTCCTTGAACATTCTGTTAGATAGGTATAATCTCTCCTTAGATTCTTTTATAAAGATGAAATTTTGTAGGTAGTAGTGATGTTGTTCCACAGTCATCTCTGGATATCTTCTTAAATGGAAAATGTTTCAGTTTTTATTCTTGGTGCTCAATTCAAGAACATTAAAATGTGGCTATTATATATAATCACTTAATATTCTCAGGCTCTGCAGTTCCTCAATGGGAGTTCAAAATAAGATCATTCTCTGGTGAGAGAATTTGTTCATCTCTGTTCTCCACTTGGCTTTTTTTTTTTTTGGTTTATTTTTTGGCTTTTTTCCCTTTTTATATTGCAGATATAAAAATGAATAATTGCTTTTGTCCTGATTATCTCTTTTGTTATCAAGAGACACTAGAGAAAGTAATGACCACCTTCCCTCTTGTATTCACTGTGTGTGTGTGTGTGTGTGTGTGTGTATGACTTGTGTTATCTTGCACATTTTGAGAGGGAAAAAATGTTATTTTTTCTTGTGTAATTTCCCTTCTATATATTTTTCTGTTCTGAAACAATAATTAAACCAATATTAAATTCTTCAACTCCTAAGAACACTGTCTCATCCAGATTAAGGGAAGCTAATCTGTTAATTTTGGGGTTGGAAGAACTAGTCAACTATGTCTGCAGTCTTCACTCTCCCCTCTTCCTTTTAATACTGTCATCCTCTGAGTTGCTGTGGGGCTCGAGGTCATTCAACTAGAGACTACATTTTGAACTGTATGTGTAAACATTGGAGACAGGCATGTAAGTGGAAGTAATATGTGCAAATTCTAGATTGAGTATATGAAAATAAGCTGTTTACCCTCCACACATCCTTTCTCCCCTTCCGGGACAAGAATACAGAAGTGTGACAGTGATCCAAGATTGAATGTGCAGGTGAGGGTGACACACTCAAGAATAGTGAGTGAAGCAACAATATAGAAGTAACCTAGATACCTAGATAGCATCATGGAGAAAGTACACTGAATGGCCTTAGGCTGCCTGCCAACTTTTGGACTTTTACGAGAGAGAAACAAACTCCTGTCTTGTTTGAGTCATTTTATCTTTGAGTTCTCTTTATTATACGAGGTGACCTGTACTCTAACACTCACTATTCTAACCATGCTTGCTATCCCATAATCTTTCTCTTTTCTTGGAAAATATAAGCTAGGCTCCCCAAGATACTCCTGACCCATTTGAAAGATCGCAGCAACATGGCCAGGGTTATAATAGTTGTTTGGGTAATTTCTGTCTCAGCAACAGTGACTTAAGGTCTAAGGTAGACAGTGGAACAAAATTGAATCCTGAAGAAAAACATCACTTTTTTATTATACACCTATATGTCATCTTATTCTAACTTTCCAAAACACATATACACAGTGAACACGTCTCTTACTCTGAATGTCAAGAAATTCCTGAATTGAGAGATGAATGATTGGATATCTAGGTTTCACTAATAATTTTGCTAACTATTGCTATTGTTTTGTATTGCTCTGTATGAGCTTCCCTACTTAATAAATAGAATTATTCCAAATATTAATGCTAATAATCAACATATTAGTGTGGTCTAATACATTTCCTCAGACTCAGTACTCTCTCCCTGACATCTTTTAGGATATAGATATCAGAGCAAATGGTAAAACATGCAAGTAGATTAAAAAATAGATCATACTTTGTATTTTGAAGATATTTATAAGCCATTTTTCATCAGTATTTTATTCTTTAATTCCAGTATTTAAGTAAAAACCATCTGGTAAATACCCCCTTCAACACCCCTGGCAGAAAATAGTTATTGGTCTTGACACTCTTCCCTGTAGAGCTTTGAAATGGCTTCAGAAGTCCTCTCACTGCAGGTGCCTGGAAACCCCTACCACTGGCCGAGGAGAGGAGAGCAGTGTATTCTCACTTGTTTAAATATTTAGTATTCCCTTTTCATTTTTGAGTGCTGTAAATTTTGCTTGTAAATTACACAGTTTTGTGATTCTCTCACATTTTTGGAGTTAAAGAGAAATCAGTTCTAGATTAACAGGCTCTCAGTTTCAGGCTATGAGTTTTTCAGAGCAGAAACGTTATCTGTTGAATTGTTTTATCTTTAATGGCTGGCACAGTGCATTGTACAGAGTTGGCACTCTTCCATTCATTCATTCATTCACAAAATAGTGAATGCCCTCTCTGTGTCAGGGATTATTTTAGGAAACAGTGAGAGAATAGTGAACAACCAACACACATCTGTCTAGTGGTAGGGAAAAAGAAGATAAGAAAATTAACACATAAAGATGTACAATGAACAATTGCAATATGAAAAAAGTAAAATTGTGTTAATAGAAAGTGTTTTGGATGCAGGGCCAGAACTGACCTCCCTGAAGAGGTAACATTCGAATAAAGACCTAAAATAAAGTACAGGCAAAGGAGGGCATTGTAATAGAATGAGGATGCCTGCAAATTCTGTGATACTCCTCCCACTGAAAGATGGAGTCTGTTTTTCCTCTCCTGTATTTGGGTTTGCCCCATGACTTGCTTTGACCACTAGCCTATAAATAAAGTGATGCTGTGTAAGTTCCGCAGGTGGAATTTAGGCGATCTAGAGCTTCTACTTTTGTATTCCTGGGACATTCCCCCTTGTAACCAAGCCACTGTATTGTAAGAAGCTCAAGTCCCATGGAGGAACCCTGTGGAGGAGAACTAGCTCTAGCAGAGTGCCCAGGTACCAGCCAGCATCAGCTGCTAGCAGGTGAATAAACCTTCTTAGATGTTCCCACTCAATTGAGCTTCTGGGTCATTGCATCTCTAGCTGACATCATGTGTAGAAGAAGAAATGCCCAGCTGAGAACAGTCTACACATAGAATCATGAAAGAAAATAAATGTCTGTGTCGTTTTAAGCCACTAAGTCTTAGTATCATTTGTTATGCAACAATATGTATCTCAATTAAACATTTTAAGAAAATACAGCAAGTGCAAAGAACCTGAGATGGGGCTGTGTTTGGCACATTTCTGGACCAGTAAGGAGACCACCGTGATTAAAGTGGAGTTATTAAGAAGGAGATTGTTAGCACAGGGAACTTGAAGCCGACTGTGTATGGTCTTATATACCAGGGGTCAGCAAACAAGGCCAGATGTTGTCTTCTGCTGTTTTTAAATAAAGTTTTTATTAAACACAACCACACCCATTCAGTTATGCATTATCTATGGCTGCTTTCCTGCTACATTGGCAGATTTGAATAGTTGTGAGATCAATCATATGGCCCACAAAATCTAAGTTATTTATTACCTGTCCCTTTTCAGAAAAAAACCTGCCAACCTCTGTAATAGACAGGGTAACCCACTGTAGTGCTTGAGCAGACAACTTACATGATATGGCTTATGTTTTACCAACATCTGTACGTTGTGGAGAATGAACTAAAGAAGGGAAAACAGAAGCAGGGAGACTACTAAAAATGATATAGTCAAAAGATGGCTAAGTAGAATTGGTAGAATTGTGAAAACTGGTCAAATGCAAGGTGTATTTTGAATGTGGAGTTGACTGGGTTTTAGACTGATTAGATGTGAGAAAGTTCAAGTATGACTCCAAATATTTTTTGGCTTCAGCAACTGAAAAAATCAGTTTAAAAATATTTGTTGATTAAATTATTTTGATGTGGTGATGGAGAAAAATGAATGGTTTTGGTATAACATATAACTCAATTTTACATATCTTCTAATGAGATGAATATTTTGGTAATGAGTGTATAAACCAGTGTTTACATGGAAAGTCTGGGCAAAGTAACATCACTTTTTCTATCAGAGAAACACATTTTTGTTGTTGTTAGTGTTGTTGAGTATTCATTTGTTGAGCCATTCACTGAAAATGGTCTAATGATAAATTAGGATAAGCAGCCATTAGGGTATCCTGCTTTGTCAGCAGTTAGTCTCTGTGAGGAGTCACTCTGGGTCTGGGGGAATCTTGTTTTCATGTCACTAGATGGGAAGCCATGGACCATTTAGTTCCATGTCTGTCTTGGGAGGATTTATCTGTTCTTAACCCTAGAAAGCCATTTTGGACATGGCTGCTTGACCACACTAAAGAATCTCCACCTTTGCATGTAATAGTCTGCTGTCTTCAGAGGGGCTCAGGAGAGAGGGGTTTTCTAAAAATAACTACAAATGGACACTCGATAAGGACAACGCTCCCTAGCAACACTGCAGATGACCCACAGTAGCATCACAGAAAAGGGAAGCCAGCAAGAGGCTTTCTGTACCTCTGTACCCCCATGCAGTCCAGGTAAGGAAAAGTTTAACACAGAAGAAGAAAACTCATTTAACAAAACCCCTCTTTCTACACCTTGCTGAGGGATGTGAGCTTGTAGCTGTCGTTCCAAATCTAGTAACTCATTAGCTTCAACACCAAAAAATGTGTGACCTGGCTCCTCTTAGGAAATGCGAGCCTTCTGAATACCTAGGAACTCTACCTTGATTAGAGACAGCACTTTTCTTAGTGGAAGCAACTTGTTCCTGTTCACAGTGAACCCACCAGAGTACCCAGCAGGCAGCTTCCTGGTCCTCCTTTGAAGAATCTGGCCACAAAGTTTGTTCCAGCCATATCCCTCTAAAGTGACAAGATACTCTTGAAAAATGTCCACTTAGCACTCTGCTCTCTAATAGAGACTTCCTTTCTCTCAAGTCAGGGTTTGTATGAGAATTTAATTTTTTTTGTCAAGTTCTGGTTTGATCACTTTTTTAAAGAGGAGGATATATATAAATGGACAGACACAGGGACAAAGTCTTCAGGGGATGATGCATAACAAGAACTACTTTGGGAGGACAAACGAGGAAGCACAGGCAGGCCACCTGGAGGGCCACAGGGATGAGTGCTGAACAGAGCCCGGAGGCCTATGGTTTTCATTAAATGGGTTGCTATTGCCTTTGAAATTTTGTCACCAAAAATGCACGATAAGCACAATTCAGTATGGTTTTCTGAATTAAACGAAAAGATGAACTTATTGGTATGTAACTGTAGCACAGTTGGGAAAATAAATAGAGCTCAAAGAACTGCTGGGCCACCATCCCATGGCTGTGCGTCCATTCTGAACTACTGACCAGTGGGGACAGGAAGCTCCTGCCTTAAGAGTGTGGAAGATCCTCACCCCAAAAAGCAGCCCTAAATGAGAATAATATCAGATGCAGTTATTAAGCACCGACAATTTTTTAAGCTTGGGAATGGCTTCCCTTTACAGCTAGCTGCATAGCAGAGACTTTGTATTTAAGAGCACTTGGTGATTGCTGTGACAGGTTTATTATTTGTTGGCTTTCTCCAGCATTGCACAGTAAAAATTGTTTTCAAAGAGTATTCAAAAGTGGAGCCGACTGTCATTGTAGCAAACCAAACCCATCCACTGATATATTTCACCCTCTTGATTGATAACTGGCTCCATGGTTTGACATTTCAGGAAAAGAGTAGAAAAAGAACAAGTCTCAGAGGTCATTAATCCTTTTTCTCCCTCAGGCTCCCTTGGGTGGCTACTTGTGCCATTATCCACATTTCTTGCTGCTGATCTCAACAGCTCCATGCTGGCCCCAGACACCAGGTGCCCCTTCCACTAATGGCAGCTGCCTCCATTGAGGCAGTGAAGAGGCCACTTCCCGAGGCAGGTCCTCGAAGACCAGGGTGGGTATGGTCCCTTAGATCACAGCTTTTCAAAAGAAAACTTCCTGGCAGCTTGCCACACTCAAATGAGGAGCAGAGGAAGGTTTGAGAAGCCCTTCGCTGATGGAAGCAGCGCAAGACAAAAGAGTGTGTCAAGTTTGAAACAGCATTCGCCTGCACGTCCTGTGAATCAGGCTCCATGGCCATTTGATATAATTATTCTTGATGTTCCCTCTATTGTGCTGTGAGTTAGTACGGAGGAGAGCCATAACTGTTCATCTATTTGACAGCAGTGAATAAACCTTCTTTGCTGTCAGAGAGAGAGGCTGTTATTTTTTATTGCTGTAAAAAAGCTCAGAGTATAGTGGATGAAATGTCAGGCATCGTTAAACCAAATCAGCCCCCAAAGAAAGAGCAGTCAGTGATTATGAAAACCTGGTAACTCTAATTAATCAGAACATGAAACTTCGGGGGATTAGGGTTGCACATGTGTTTGGAGTGGAGGTGTGGAAGTCTCCACAGAGTCCTTTCCTGGTTTGCATCATTTCAAAGAGAACTCTGGCTCCGGATGGATTCAAAATCCCTAGGTCTCAGATCCTGCTGAGGATTCAGGATAAAGTGTTCCTGTCATTTGCCAGGAACCTGGGGGTGTTTCTTTGCTGCAGCAAGTGTTAACTTTTGCAGAACATTTAAATTAAACACCAATATCCTCTCCATCTGTCCTCTATGGAATAGTCCTTCTAGACAATTCCCCCCCCCCAAATTCTTCCTTTTTTCCAGTTGGAGCTTAAGTATTCTAAACCCCTCAAATTGCTTTAATTTCCATTGAGTGCTACTTTATCTACAGCATCAATATTTTTTTGTTTGGGAGAAGCACTTCAGTAGTAAAATTTAAATGATATGGAATAGAAAAATGTATAAAAATCTTCAAGTCTGTTCCAGTCAGTGAAGACGAGTAATGATAGCTTGGAGGTGTCCTTCCAACATCCTCACTGACTGCTCAGGGAAGGTTTTGGGATTTGGGGATTCAAACAAGAGGAAATGCGTGAGGCACTATCTCAGCAGCTGTCAGGGAAAATTCCAGGTTCACACTGACAGTGCTCTATGCTCCTCTAGCTTTCTCTAGAACTTTACAAATGGAATCCACATTTCTGTTTGCCTAGTTTTACTATAAACATGTGTGTGTGTGTGTGTGCATATTTGTTTTCTTCCCAAAATATATGTGAAAAAGATATTTGCAAAAATCCTGTGGTAATCTATTTGATGAAAACATGGATTTCCAAGTATTCTTGATATGCTCCAATTTTTGAGAAATCAGTGCATTGAGGTATGGTTTACATATAATAAAATTTACTCATTTTGAGCATTATAGTTGATGAGCTGTGACAAATATATATAATCATGTAACCACAAGCACGGTCAAGATTTAGAATTTTCTCATCACTCTATAAAGTTCGCTTGAACTCTTTTGAAGTTAATTTTCTTCCCTACCCCCAGTCCCTGGCAACCACTGATCTGCTTTTTGTCCCTCAAGTTTTGCTTTTTCTAGAATGTTATGTGTATGGTTCTATACAGTACAGACTCTGTCTGGCTTCTGTCACTTAACATCTTGCTTTCTAGTTTCATCCATGTTTGTTTCATATATCAGTCATTCCTTTTTATTGCTGAGTGTTATTCCATTGTATAGATATATCACAGTTTATTAATCCCTTTACTGGTAGGTGGACATTTGGGTCTTGTCCAGTTTCTGGCTATTATGAAAAATGCTGGCATTAACATTTTTATAGGACTTTATGTAGGTATAGTATGCTCTGTTTTTAGCCTATACTTTGGAGGCTGTACTTCGCTTACTAGGTTTTTGCCAGACATCACCTAACTATTACTTGGTGAGTAGAGGTTCCTGAAATTAGTCGTCAGGACTAATGGTTTGTCTGCTTTAGATTAGAATCTGAAACTCAGAGTATTCACTCACTGTTATGGGCTGTATTGTATCCCTCCCAAATCCATATGTTGAAGTCCTAGCCCCCAGTATCTCAGAATGTGACTGTAGTTGGAGATGGGGTCTTTAGATAGGTAATTAAGGTAAAATGAGGTCAGATGAGTGGGCCTTACTCCAATATGAATGGTATCCATATAAGAGAAGATTAGGACAGAACAATGCAGACCAAGGGACAACCACATGAGGACACAAAGAGAAGGTGGCCATCTGCAGTTCAGGGAGAGAGGCTTCAGAAGTAACCAAACCTGCTGACGCCTTGATCTTGGACGTCTAGCCTCCAAAACTATGAGAAAATAAATTTCTTGTTCTCTAAGCCACACAGTCTGTGGTACTTTATTATGGCAGACTCATTTATTCATTAAACAATCATTTAAAGCAAACAAGTTTTGTGCCAGACACTGCTTAAGGCACTGGAGGTGTAGATAACATCCCGCTCTCTCAGAGCTTAAATTCCAGTGCATAAAAACAAACAATAAAAGCAAACAAACAAGACAATATCAGGTAGCATTAAGAGCTATGATGGAAGGAAAACAGAAATGGGATAGCAAGTGATTAGAAGATTACTTTAGACTGGGTTTTCAGGAAAGTCAGAGGAAGATATTAAAGCTTATAATGGAGTGATAATAAGGAGCCAGGCTTGAGATGATTCAAGGGAAAAGGACTCTAGATAGTGAGAGTCACAAATGCAAAATGCTGTAGGAAAATTGATCAACAGCATTTATGGAATGTCTGGTTTCTATCAAGCAGGGTGCCAGGCTCTTGGCACACATTATATCTGATTCTCATTAGAACTCTAAAAAAGCTATTTCCAGTTTTACAGAAGATGAAACTGAGGCTGGTTGGTGAAGTAACTTGCCCCACACACTCCCAAACCTACAGACATACACACACTCATAAATGTACACATTAATGTATTTCTATCTAAATATTCCTTTGCATATTAGACCAGTGGTCTCTCTTCTGGAGCATGTGTATCCTGAGGGCAAACAAAGACTTCCCAAGAGGTACTAGACTTTGGTGGTATTAAAGGAAACAATTTCCAGATTCTAACTTTATTTTGTACTTTTTCCTAAAATTGATCTTCCTTGAGAACATCCCAGAGATGAAAGAGCTAGTCTTTTTTTTTTTCCGATTTCCTCTTTCACAGTAGGAAAGTACATCTCTCCTCACATGTGAATCTTCCCATGCATGTGACCCAAGGATATAAAACACTGGGGCAGCCATAAAGGGGGGATTTGAACTATTGTTGTTAGTGGTGAGAGCGTGCATGACTCTGATGACTTGGTAAAAATACTTTTTTTCAAGTCAGGTCGTTTCCTTTTCTTTGCTCTGCAGGAGAACCTGGTAGATTACTAACAATGACTTTTTTTTTTTTTTTTAATGATGAATGACTATGGAATTTTAAATCTTCAATTCAGAAGGATTTTAAAAAATTGAGTGGCATTACTATAACCAAACTCCCTCAATTTCCATCTACTTATTTATGTGAACAAGGTTTTCAGAGATTACATCTATAAAAATGAAAAGTGAGAGTAAAATTGATGCTGAATTCTGTTTCATTCTAGCAGTAATATCCACAGATATATGACCCAATTGAAAAAATAAACCCAGCTCTACCCATCTCATTAAGAGATACATTTGCAATGAAAATTGATTTTAGGTTTATTAATTACTTAAAAAATTTAAATACACATATATATTTTCAACTGTGTTCTAATAATTATTGTAATGAAAATTCAATCTTGAAACTTTAGACACTTGGAAACTTACAGTCACATAAAATAAGTATAGTAAATTTCAATGTATCTTTACAACATTGTTTGAAAAATATAATTGGGTGATCAATAAAAGTCTCTTAAGCATAAGTACATTACATAAAAATAATATTCTGTGAGAATGAAAATAAATTTAAAGAGAAAAGAGAGCAAGGCAAAATTTCTGGCTGTTAAACTTATTTATAAGTATAAATTTTATATGGTACTTTAATTTCTTTTATATTTAAATGTGTAAATTAACCATTTATTTAAAATTTTCAGTGTTAAAATATGCTGGAAATTTAATCTTTTGCAACTACTTGAATTTCAGATAAATTTTTTAAAATGTCAACCCAAGTCTTCTGTTCAGTATGTCAATACTTGGATCCTAATTTCAGCCTAATCTTGTTGCATGCATATTAGTCTCACTAATAACCTTATTTATATCTGGTACAGCCATACTTGGTCTGTTTAGTTCACAGGGAGTCACTCTTTGATCATCTGTTCTTCTTAGAGTCTTAACCCTTCCTATCTCAGTAAACATTCTTCCTGGTGCCCTATAGTGTGAATTGTATATGTGAATAGGGATACAGGTTTTTATGATGCGTGAGGCAAAATATCTTGCAGTAGTTAATAGCTCAGTTTATAGTTGGAATTCAGACTTTACATCTTCACAGCTGCTTTTTGGACACTGTTAGTGTATAATTTCTATATCCTTCAATTTTTTCATTTTTGAAATGAAGATAATCATAGCAACTACTTTCTAGGGTTCTTGTGAGGAATAAATAAGTAAATATATGTAAACTGCTTAGAGGAGTGCTTAATACTTGGAATAATATTACATGAATTTTTACATATGGTTGGCAGAGTTGCTCATTACTTTATTAGTCACCTCTGTAAATCGGCATCTTTGTATACTGTAAAACTTACCAAAGTTTAGTGAATATATATTATCACTTTCTTTAGAATTACTAACGAGAACTTTAACATTCTTCCATACAAAATAAGTTTAATTCCATACAAAACAGGCCTCTTGTGTGCTGTTTCAATTCCACTTGAGTAAAAAGTTCATCTACCTTACTTTTCAAACTTAGTTATTTTATAACTAAAGGTGTATTTTCTACAAGAAATGTGAAGACTTATGAGTGTGAAAGAATAGGGTTTGTATGTTTACAGTGGGATTAAAGAAATTACCTACTGATCTAACTGCATTCCTTTTCTTTTAATTAGCTCTTAGATTTTCTAATCTTTTGCTAAGAAAAAGAGATTAATTTCCCTGCTTAGTGTATAGAGAGTAAATGAAGGATTAGTAGTCAGAAACTTAGATTTAAACCTTCTATTGGATTCGATTGGTAGCCTTACTCTTCCCTGAGCCTCCCTCAGCTTCTCTGTGGCCCAGGCACACTGAATCCATTGCTCTTGGTTAAATTCCCCTCTCCCACTTCATTCATTCTTTCTTTTTAATCTTGTAGGTTAACCTGAGTGATTAGGAATTGATCCATACTTACATGCTGGATATGCACATGCACTATGGTAGCTCACCCTAATGTTTAGGTTAAAGGCAAGGAGGTCTCATAATGCATGTGACTTTACACGGCAGCGATATAATATTTGGAGAGTCAGTACTTGTTACCTTGACTACTCACTGCTGATGGAGGAAAGTCATCTAAAGATTTCTGTTTTGTTGTTGAAATACTTAAAAGGAGAGGATTACATGACAATTCTGGTATTGTTCTGGAATGATTCATATTTTTTTTTACTTAAAATGCTAACATGCACTTCATCTGAATAGCTAATTTGAACTGGGTATGGGAAGCAAGACAATTATTAGTGCAATAAAATAAGGGAATTAATTATGTACTGAGGATCTGATAACTGGTCTGTGGTGGAGATGACCTTGAAAGGAAAATACCATATACTTATATTAAACATTTTTCCTCATTCCCTGTGAATACACATATAACAACCCAGTCTTGGTATATTAGGAGTTTATTAGAACTAGTTCATCCATTCATTCCAAAAATACTATTGAGTACCTGCGTCTAGGTACTATAACTAACAGAGGCTAATGGTTTGGGTCTTCCTTTCTACTTTTAATTCCTGAATTTTAAGGGGAGGGAATATGCTCCTGTCTCTCACTGAAAGTTGATCTAGTACTAGCAAGTGAAATAGTCAAATAATATACAAACAGCCTGGATGGTCTTTTATGTCTTCTATCCCTAAACGATATCCAAACCCTCTGTTACTTCCTCCTGAGCAAACCAGGCCTACCTGTTATTAAGCTATTTTTGTTGGAGAAATTGATACCAGTTATTTATTTTTATCTTGAGGGATCCTTTCTTTTGCGTTAAGTCATTCCCTTTCCTACGTGGAGGCGCCATCTTCAACATACCTCTGAAAGACTGTGGTAGTTGCATTTCCTATTCCTAACTTGTAAATGTGAGTTTCTGAAAACCCATTTTTTTCTGCATATCATTATAAGCATGTACTATGTAGCAAGACCAAGTGTCTCTGACTTCCTCTAATTTTGAAAGTCCTTTTAGTTATAGGACTTTATATATATAAAATGAATTTAAATTGTTGACTATTTCATATTGTTTTCTTATACTTAAATTACTATTTTATTTTAATATAAGGTGAAATACTTTTAACTTTAAATATTATTAATTTAAACTTTCTATTATGTTAACATTGAAAATATTATTAGTCAATTAATTCATTTTCTTAAATTATGTTTCCAATTAAGCCAAGTAATACATGTAGAAATTTTAATTATAAAAGATTCAAGCAATACATATAAAGTAATTTGAAGACCCTCTTCATACTTTCTATTTTTTTCTAATTCTGCTTATTTTCCTGGAGGTACCATTATTAGTAGGTGCTTTTTTATCCTTTCAGATATTCTCCTGATACAGTGTATGGGTCTTTACTATATATCTGTCATGCATACACACATATCCTTTTTTCATTCATCATTCTGAGTTATCTTCAGTTCTTAGAAATTGTTTTCTATCATCCTTCTAATTACTTATGCTTCCTATTTTCACTCCTCCTCCAGCCATTTCTGATTTTTAAAAAATTTTCTTCATGTTTCTGATGCTCTAATACATTCTATACTCAGCCTTTTTGGATAGTTTACTAGAAAAATCTTTTTCTTAATATATCAACTAACTAATGAGCTTTTCAGTTGACTACATTTAACTATTTTAGCTCATCTATTCATTATTTTGACAGTTGTATTTTTAACATTTCTGATAGCTACAGGGTTTTTTTTTCATGTATGTACAATCTTCTCTAAGATCCTTGTCATTATTACACTTATTAATTAGATTGCCATGCGTGTTAGTTCCTTGAGTTTGGTATGTTTTGAGTTGGCTTTATTTTATTTTTGGCTCACTACTTACTAAAATGCTTTTTGGATTTTTGATGGTCAGTTCATCTCTTCCTTTGAAAAATCCCTGTCCATTAGGCCATTCAATTTATGGGAATGAGTGACTGTGAGTGAGGTGTCATAATGTTTGAGGGTAATTGGGGTGTGGTAGTTCCCTGATGTAGCTAACTGGCACATTCGTTCTCTTGCTCAGAGACTCTCTCTTCCTGATTTCTCAGGGGCATATGTTCTCCTTGACCTTTGCTCAGTAAAGGGGAAGACGGTGTAGGAACCAGTGGGGTGGAGGAGCTTCTGTTGGTTACCGTATTAATTATTCCTAAAAACTATCTCAGAGCAGTTTTTAATCTGCGCAGTCTTAGCTCTGAATTTCTTGCAAACCTCTCCCACATCAATAACATTTTTTCTTGATTGTTGTTGTTTGTGATTTCTTTCTGGCTATTATTTCCCCCCATAGTTGGCTCAGTATATTTTCTTTCTTTAGGAATTGTTCAGATCTTCTTATACTTTTTCTTATTTCTTGATTTTTTCTTTTTTGAAAACTATATTATTTCTGTCATAATATGGGAAGTAAGATAGAAGTGATTCGTTCAATCATTTATTTCTTTTTTTTTTTTTTTTAGCTCTACTGAGATATAATTGACAAATAAAAATTGTATATATTGAAGGAATACAGTTTGACTTCTTGATTCCATTGTTTCTCTCTTGAATATTCAACAACAAAAAATACATGGTATACCTTTGGGTTATGCATTGTTTCTAACTGGAACTGGCTCACAGCAAAATTAGGAACTAGACAAAGTTTAACTCTGTACATTTCCTCCCCCTCTGGAAAATTCAAGAATTTCAAAAATCATTTATACTCAATTTTAAATGATTACTTGAAAATTAAATATTTGTTTTCCAGAGGATCCTGCACTTTTAAATGAATCCAGGTCATGTCGTAAAGCATATGCTTGCAAGCCATATGGGAAAGTTAGAGGCTAAGATAAAGGGCTGGGAGTTCATGCATAAAAGTGTTGTTTTATGTACCTGTGCTAAAGGTAATGAAGATGGTTCTTGTTTCCAAACAGACCCAGTTATTCTCAACAGATCCTTTTGCCATATCTGAAAGGTTTTGAGTTTTGCTTGCTCAATTTAAGGGGGAAAATATATAATTATCATATTATCTCATATCATATCATTCATTAATTATAGCCTGGTGCTGTTCTGGAAGGCCATGAAAATCCCAGATAGTCAATATTAGTTGAAAATTGATCATTGTTCCAAAATCTGGATAAGAAACATTTGGTTTAACTGATGACACATTGCTGAAAGTGAGTTAACTAGGTTATTAAGTGATTTTGTTATCATAGCTTTTTCATATTAGAGTTTCTGAAAATACATACTGTTTTTATTTCTTAAAATTATAGATAGTGCTCAAGGAAATTTAGAAATCAGCTGGTCAGAGCCCCTAATTTAACAAAGGGAAGAATGAGGTCAAAGAAATAAGCAGAATTAAGGATGCTCACTCACTGGCTCTCAGCTAAAAATGGAAAACAAATTCTTATACAGGCTCCCATTTTCTCATTCTTTTCATCCTGCTATGCTACCCACAAGGAAAGTTTTCAGTGGAATATTTGTCTCCAATCAGGAATTATTGTAAAGGACAAACATGGAAGTAAGGAAATAAATAATTTTCCTTTCTGTCTCATCCCTCTTCTAACAAGCTGTAAAAAGAGTGCTTCCCAGTAACTAGTGTCAGATTTCTCTGGAAAAGAAGAATGCAGAAAGTGAAATAGAAAATACACAGTGTAGTCTTTGAACTGATGGAATGGTTTCAATAAATATTAAATAGTGAATAATATATACTTTTACAGGGTATAATTTATGTCATATACATTTCTCTTAATGGCCTCTGAATTTCTTGGTACTTTTAAAAAATAGAAGCAAAATAATGGAGCACTTTTCCATGGAACCAGAAGTCACCTCTCCACTCAGAATTACTACCATAAACTACATATATATGCTCAAGCATAACAATTGCTTTTCAGTCAGACGCTGGAATAATATGCCATATGGGGACTCTTTCCTCGCAAATGGTAATAAATCCCCTAGAAAAAATGTTCATAGGGAAGAAGGTTTATGGTGACTCATTGGAATTCAGATGATTCTTAGATATGATATGGAATTAATGTGATGAACCCAAGTGTGTGTGTGTGTTTGTGTGTGTGTTTGAGAACACAATTTATGTAATTGGAAAATGTATATATTTCAAAATAATATTTTTTGAGTTGTTTTTCAAAAATCTTCCTAATTTGATGTAAAGTTAAGCAATTAAAATAGTGGCAGTAGTAACAGTAATTTAATCAAGTGCTTACCATGTGTCAGACACTTTTCTAAACTCTTTATTTGAATTAATCCACATAATCCTTATAACACTGTACGGATAGATATTATTACTACTCACATATTAGAAAGGCATGGAAACTTGCTCAAGGTCACAGGTTAGGGAGGTCACAGAGTCGGAATTCCAACCAAGACTACCTAAACTTGAAATTCAAACCCTCAACTATCTCTGGGATAATGAACCTAAATAGCCTTTTTCTCTTTAATCACCCTATATAGTAGCATATTGTTAATAGAAACCTAGGAGTACTCAGGAGTTCAAATACTTTAAATTGTGTGTGTTTGTGTGTGTACATGCACACATGTGTGTTTAGGGAGGTAGTGGAGGTGGATTTTTAAACTATAATTTCTTTTCTAGTGAATTCACTTATACTCTACTTTTTGATAATTTAAACAATCTTCCTTGTTAACTTTTTTGACTCACCTTCATGATTTCATCTCTTTTACTTTATCTTTTTATATGTCTACTCAAAATGGAAAAAATTCTAGGAAAAATAGCAAAATGGTAAATACTACATTCTTTTTTTTTTTAACAACAAATGCTTAATATGGGTTTGTTCATTTTCTAGAGTCTGTATTATAACTTGATTATGACCTTAGATTGTAAGGTATGAGTGCTTTGTATTGTTTGATTTTAATTTGTGTAACATTATATGCATATTCTTGGTAAATTCTTTAAAAATTTTTAAGTATTTTAAACCAGCTTTGGAGAGAACATTGTCTACTCTGTTATCAGTATCTATCACAGTTCTACTCAATCAGTAATGAAGTTTTTTATACCATTTCTCCAAGTATATGAAATCTTATTAAAATGTTGGTCAGGGAGCAAGAGATTTTATTTTTTTTAACTGTTCAGTCAATTCTTAGCACCTTGGACACACTCTGGAATAATAGCATTTCAGTAATATCATGATGAATGAACCAACTGCAAGCATTTGCCTGAAATGGTTATCTGTACACTTTATGACTTGATTTGGTATTTTAATATGTTGGGGTCTTTTTTGATACTTTGTGTACAGAGACTAAAAATATAGAAGAAACATTACTTTTGGCTTGGATCACATACTCTTTTTTTTTTTTTTTAACATAAAATGATGTGAGGATTCAAAGTAATATATGTAAAGTACCAATTATAGTACCTGGGACACAGTAGGGTTTAAATAAATGTTACTTATTAGTATTAAGAGGTTGAGAGAGTTGTCACCAAGATGATGACATAGGTTGTTCCTGACTTCACTCTCCCTCACAAGAAGAGCAACTAACAACCATTCAAGAGCAAGATACCACTAAGAGAATCCTAGAACTTGAGAATGAGGCTGAAACACCTCCCTTCACCACAGAGACCAAGAAAGACTGCATAAGAACATTAAGAGAAGCAGCTTCATGCTGACCACAATGCCTCTCCCACAGGCCAGCACTGCACCATGTGGAGAGGCCTCCCCTGAGCCTCCAGTTCCTCCAGTGGGAAAACAGAACCTGGGGGCTGTTACTAGTTACACAATATTAAAAAAATCTAAATTGTAACAGCAATAACCTAAAATGTTAGGGGGAACAGAAGTAAAAGTGTAAAGTTTAGGAATTCTATTGAAGTTAGGTTGTTATCAGTTTAAAGTAGGGTGGTATAAGTTTAAGATATTTTATGTAAACCTCATTGTAACCACAAGGGAAAATCGTATCATATTACACAAAAGAGCATGATAAAGAAGTCAAAGCATACTTATACCAAAAGACATCAAAACATAAAAAAAGACAGGATAAGACACAAGGAGTAAAACAACCAGAAAACAGTTAACAAAATGACAATAGTAAGTCCTTTCTTATCAATAATTACTTTAATTGTAAATGGATTAAATTCTCCAATTAAAAGTCATAGAATGGCTGAATGGATTAAAACAGATCCACCAATATGTTGCCTACAAGAGACTCAATTCAGCCTTAAAGACAAACATAGACTGATAAAGAAGAGATAGAAAAAGACATTTCAAGAAAACGATTACCAAAATATAAAAAATAAATAAAAAGCAGAAGTAGTTATATTTATGTCAGACAAAATAGATTCTTAAACTGAAAATGGTATAAAGAGACAAAGAAGGTCATTGTATAATTACAAAGGGGTAACGACATCAGGAAGTTATAACAGTTGTAAATATTTATGTGCCCAGCGTTAAGCACCAAAATATATAAAGCAAAAATTAACAGAGCTAAAAGGAGAAATAAACAGTAATACAATAATAGTTGGGGACTTTAATACCCCACTCTCAAAATGGATAGATCATCTAGACAGAGAACCAATAAGGAAAGAGTGGATTTGAACAACACTATAAACCAAATAGACCTAACAGACATATACAGAATATTCTATCCAACAACAGCAGAATGATACATTTCTTAAGCACCCACAGAACACTTTCTAGGATAGATCACATGTTAGGCCACAAAACAAGTCTTAGCAAAATCAAGAAGATTGAAATCATATAAATAATCTTCTTTGACCACAATGTCATAAAACTAGAAATCAGTAATAAGTGGAAAACTGGAAAATTAACAAACACATGGAAATTAAACAACACATTAATGAACAACTGATTGATCAAATTGGAAATTAAACGGGAAATAAAAATATTTCTTGAGACAAATGATAGTGGAAACACAACATACAGAACCTGTGGGTGGCAGCAAAAGCAGTTCTAAGAAGGAAGTTCATAGGACTAAACATCCACATTAAGAATCAAGAAAGATCCCAAATGAACAACCTAACTCTAAGCCTTAAGGAACTAGAAAAAGAAGGACAAACTGAGCCCAAATTAGCTGAAGAAGGAAGTAATAAAGATTAGAGTAGAAATAAACAAAATAGAAGCAGAAAAGCAGTAGAAGAGATTAACCAAATTAAGAGTTGGTTCTTTGAAAGGGTAAACGAAAGTAACAAAAGTTTTGGCTGGATTAACTAAGGAAAAAAAAGAAAGGACCTTCGTATCAACAAAGTTATATATATAAAAGAGACATTATAATGGATGCCACAGAAATTCAAAGTATTATAAGAGGCCAGTATGAACAGCTATATGGCAATGAACTGGACAACCTAGAAGAAATGGAAAAATTCTTAGAAACACACAAGTTACCAAGACTGAATCGAAAGAATAGAAAATCTAAATAGACTAATTACTAGTAAGGACATTGAATCAGTAATCAAAAATCTCCCAACAAAGAAAGCCCAGCACCAGATGGCTTCAATGGTGAATTTTACCAAACATTTAAAGAAGAATTAACACCAGTCCTTCTCAAACTGTTCAGAAAGTTGAAGAGGCAGAAATACTCCCAAACTCATTTTATGAGGCCAGAATTATTCTCATACCAAAACCAGAAAATGACACTACTAGAAAAGAAAACTGTAGGCCAATATCCCTGATGACTATAGATGCACAAATTCTCAATAAAATATTAGCACACTAAATTCAACAGCACAGTAAAAGGATCGTTCACCATGATCAAGTGGGACTTATTCCTTTGGTTCAAGGATGTTTCAACATATGCAAATCAATCAGTGTGATACATCACATTAATAGAATGAAAGAAAAGAATGTTATGTCTGCATTTTTAGACCTACGTGTTCCTTCTCTTGTACTTACACATTTGATTTTTTGTGATCCCAAATGTGGGACATCATCTTTATTCATGTGACATTCTGTCATAGTACTTACAGTTCAGCTTTCTGATGTATGATTATGTTGAATCTTGAGTTTCTCATTCAACATATTCCTCTCTATGCTTAGTGATGTGTAGATTTCAAAAGCATGACTTAGGCTTTGTTGGAATTAAGGGGAAAGTGATAATGGGAGACAGCTAGGAAAGAGCACTGTGGTACTTCACCAAAGGCCCCATATTAGTTGATAGGAGACACTAAATCTGCTCCAGAGAAAGTTATTCAGGATGGTAACTTAAAAGAGGACTGACTGACTTTACTTCCATGATTATATACTATAGCTAACAAATAATAATAAATACCAATGAGTAGTTATTATGCGCCCGGCACTTTCCTAAATGCTATTACATGTACTAACTCACTTAATCCTCACAGTATACCTATGAGTAGGTGTTATAATTAATGATTATACCCATTTTACAGATAAAGAACCTGGAGTATAAAGATGTTAAGCAATTGGCAGAGTTGGGATTTGACCCCAAGCAGTTTGATTTTAGACCTTGTATTCCTTTTTGTTTGAGGGTGTTTTAAATTTTTTATCTATTTATTTTATTTTATTTTTTAACTGAAGTGTAGTTGAGTTACAATATTACATTAGTTTTAGGTGTACAACATAGTGATTTGATATTTGTACAGATTATATACCATACAAATTATAAAATATTCTTAACTAATATGTTCCATTGCATATTTACCATAGAACATTTGGGAGGTTCCTTTTTCCTTTTGAAAAATACAGCCTAGATATTATTCTTTGGGAATGAGTCACATTATGTATTCAATTGGGGTGATTTCATTAAATCTCTAGATAATTTAAACTAAAAAACTATTGTGAAAAAAATGGAAGAAGACATACCTTCAAAGGCCACAAAGCTCATTTATGTGCCTATACACATGTTGAGAGTGAAACTGTTTTTTGAATGAATAATGTGAAGACTTTTTAAAATTTTCACTTTGATTTAATTTTTCTTTCATTTTTTTTTCTGGCACATTATTTACCTTGGATCTCAATTTTCATGTCTTAAATTTTGCTTGGTACCTAGTCAGGTGTTCTCAGAGCAGTGGTGTCTTGGGATGGAAATCTCCTCAGCCATGGGCATCTGCAACAGTTTTTTTAAAGGTAATATATTATTTGAGCCATGCTATTCCCAGTGCAGTTGTTTAGGAATTATGTTTTATAATCCAGCCGTTTTCTGTTGACACTGTTTAATATGCTGGACTGTTCTGGAAACTACATTAACTCTTTCAGGAGACTAGATATTGTGTAACGTTCTGAAACAGGAGATTCCTAAGTAGTCCTCTTGAACCCTGAAGAAGTAACTTTTACTTCCAGATGTGCCCTATTTCTGAGAAATAGGTTTATATCCCTAGAGAATTGATTCAATGAATGTTAATTGATGATGATGATGATGATGATGATGATAATGATAATAATAATGGTACCAGAGCTATAAACCTGTCTGTTGTCTTTGGAAGCAGTATAAACACTCTTTTCATTTCTGACCCCACTAAAATATGTCTTGAATATTTGACTGAATCTGAACAAATGTAAATTGTATATTTTTAGTAATTTTAATATATTTTATCTTTCTTTATTTCTCTTACTTTTGAATGCTTATTAGTATGCAATGACGTTAGTAAACTAAGTTTTAATGTTGTAACTATGTTGTTATATTTTAGCCCGAAAAAGAATCTGCTATTTTTTCTAAGTGAAACCAGGAATAATACATTTATAAAAAATTAGAAAATGCACATAGAGAAAAAGAAAAAAATGGAAATTACCTCTAACACTACCATTTAGACATAGTAGTATTAGAATTTTAGTATATATCCTTGCAGTATTTTTCTGTCAAAGACTGTCTCTTTTTATATTTTACAAAACATGGCATCACATTAGTTTTTGGTAATAGCAGTTAAAGTTTTTAATAGATTAAGAATCTCTTTCTGCATCAATATAGTTTTATGCAACATTATTTTTAATTGATGCACATTTATTATTGCCATAATTTATTTAACTATTGCTTTATCACAGGGCAGTTCAGTTCTTCTATTTTTTCTTGCTGTTGTCACAATAAATATCTTTACAGGTCAGTATGTTTGAATATACATGGTTCCAGGAAGGAAAGTTATTAGTTCAAACAGTTTGCAAAAATTCAAAGTTTTGCAAAATTGCCTTATAGAACATTTATTCAGTTTATACTTTCTAGAGTTCTAAAATTTCTAGTACTCACCTAAAATAATAGAAATGTATCTAACAGGAAGAACAGGATATGGGGTTAACTGAATTTCCTGACATTTGTTATACTTACGATGACCAGGCTTGTCATCATGGGTTTGCAGTAATGCTCTAATCACAGACTTCAGAAGGCAATAGGAAACAAACCCAAGAAAGGAATGATTATTGCTTTCTCTTCAATTCAACAATAAAAATACTTCCATGGTGACGAATAGACTTTACATAGCATTATCTTCAATTTTCTTATATTTGGCAAGCATTGTTGACAACATAATAATAACATTTATTGGTCATTTACTATATGTCAGGTACTATTCTAAATGTATTACATATTTCATCTCATACTCTGAATGATAATTTGATATGAATTAATTGAAACATCCAGCTGATGTTTTTAATTAACTAGACTATAAGAATAAAATGTAGTTAGTCTGGTTTGCAAGGATTTGCCAAACCGTTGACTCTTACTTCCCGGAAATGTTGGCTCTCCCTTTTGGATAGCATGAACATCCCTTGACAATGAACCAGCATTTTTACTCTTGTGTCCAGTTTTCCAGTTCCTTGACTTACTTGGTACTAAATATTTTCAAATTATTATCACATAGACATGAACTTGTGCCTCTTATTTAGTAATATAAAATCTAAGCACACATTTTATATTTTAGGTACAGCACTGCAGTTTAGTGATTTAGAAAACTTCAGCACGTTGCATTCAGATTCAGAATTGCATTCTTTTTTTATTGTTGTATAATTGACATACAGCATTATATTAGTTTCAGCTGTACAACATAATGGTTCAGTATTTTTATATATTGTGAAAACATCACCACAATAAATCTAGTTAACATCCATAACCATATATAGTTACAGAATATTTTTTCTTGTTATGGGAACTTTTAAAAGTTATTCTCCTAGCAACTTTCAAATATGAAATACAGTATTATTATCTATAGTTGCCAGGCTGTATATTATATCCCCATGACTTTTTTGTTTTATTACTAGAAGTTTGTGTCCTTTGACCTACTTTACCCATTTCATCCACCCCCAACCCTGCCTCTGGCAACAACCAGTCTGTTCTCTGAATCTATGAGCTTGGTAAGTTTTTGTTTGTTTGCTTGTTTGGTTTGTTTTTTTTTTTCATTCCACATATAAGTGAGATTACTTATTTTACTTTCTCTGTTTTACTTATTTCATATAGCATCATACCTTGAAGGTCCATCTATGTTATCACAAATGACAAAATGTCATTCTTTTTTTTGCTGAATAAAATAATAAAATTCCATTCTGTGTCGTGTATGTGGTGTGTGTGTATATATATGTGTGTATGTATATGTGTGTGTGTGTGTGTGTGTGTGTGTGTGTGTGTGTATGTATGTGTGTATGCATCTTCTTTACCCGTTCATCCATCAGTGAACACTCAGGTTGTTTCCATATCTTGGTTATTGTAAATAATGCTGCAATGAACATAGAGGTGCAGATATCTTTTTGAGTTGATGTTTTCATTTTTTATAGTGGCTGCACCAAATTGCATTCCCACCAATAATGCACAAGGGTTCCTTTTCTCCTACATCCTCGCCAACACTTGTTATTTCTTGTCTTTTTGATAATAGCCATTCTAACAGGTGTGAGGTGATAGCTAATCGTGGTTTTGATTTTCACTTCCCTGATGATTAGTGATGTTGAACATCTTTTTATGTACCTGTTGGCCATCTGCATACCTTCTTTGGAAAACTGTCTATACAGATCATCTGCTTAATTTTTAATCAGATTTTTTTTCTGCTTTTGAGTTACATGAGTTTTTATATATTTTGTATATTACACCTTTATGAGATATATGATCTGCAAATATTTTTTCCCATTCAGTAGTTTGCTTTTTCTGTTTTGTTGATGATTTCCTTTGCTGTGCAGAAGCTCTTTAGTTTGACGTAGTCCCACTTGTCTTTAAAAAATCTTTTTTCTTTTGTTGCCTTGCTTTTGATGTCAAAATGAGAAAGTCTTTGCCAAGATTCAGGGAGTTTACTATGTTTTCTTCTAGGAGTTTTATGGCTTCAGATCTTACTCTCAAGTCTTTAATCCATTTTGAGTTAATTTTTGTGTATGGTATAAGATTGTAGTCTAGTTTCATTCTTTTGCATGTGGCTGTCCAGTTTACCCAACTCCACTTATTGAAGAGACTGTTCTTTCCCCATTGTATATTCTTGGCTTCTTTGTTGTGAATTAATTGACCGTATAAGCATGGGTTTCTTTACGGGTTCTGTATTCTGTTCTATTGATCTATGTGTCTGTTTATATGCTGATACCATGCTGTTTTGATTACTATAGCTTTGTAATGTATTTGGAAATCAGGGAGTGTAATGCCTCTAGCTTTGTTCTCCTTTATCAACTTTGCTTTGGCTGTTTGGGGTCTTTTGTGGTTCCTGCATTCAGTTCTTTAAACTAGTTTCTCAAATTTTAAAATAAGTGAAGAAAACCATAATGCTATGTAACTTCAAAGATTAATTTGAAGAAGAAAAACAATATCATATAAAAGCCATGTGGACTACCAGCATAGCATCCTAACTGCTCTATTTTCTACTTTTATTCAACCAAATTCATTTTTACTTAGATTGTCTTTTAAAAAGATAAAATAATTCATACTACCTACTTCTTAAAACCTTTTGGCAGCTTCTCCTAGCTCTTGGAATAAATGTAAACTGTCTGAGAAAGCAGTCACTTAAGACATGGGTCCTGTTTACACTCTGATTTCATCTGGCAGCATTTTCCCCTTCTCTTACTGTCTGCTCCAATGATAATAAACCTCTCTGTTTCTCACAATGGCAAGCTTGTTTCTCTCTTAGAGTCTTTTCACTAGACATTGTCATTGCCTGGAGTGTTCATGTCTCTGGTCTCTTCTGGATCTCTGCTTAAACCTCACCTAAACAGAGAAGCGTTTTCTGACCACCAGTCTATAAAACCTACCCAGCAAATTTAAGTCAGCATTCTATTTTAATTATCTGAATAACTCTTTCCACATGATATTTTTCATGTTTGTTAAATCTATATGTTCTATTTCATCAATTATTTTTACTGATTCTAAACCAAAAGTCTTAAAATATTTTTACATTTTTGAGATCAGAATATCTCTTACAACAACTTGTATGCAATAATATTGGTGCCTTATTTTTTAAGCATAGTATAATAAATAATGGTAGGTCTTAAAATAGTTGCATATTTGATTCAGTGATTGTAATACTTATCTAATTATTCACTTATTTTATGAGTACAATTAAGTAACCCATTACATTAGACTGTGGATTTTACAAAAGCAGGATCTTGTCTGGCTGGTTGTATCAGCAGAACCTAAAGCAATGCCTATACTGAAGATTTTTTGGTTAACTATATGAAAGAAACCAATAGCATGCCAATATTTAACAGAAAACCATTGAAGTAGTCTGTTTAAATTTAGTTATTAGATAAGAAGACCTATAAGCTCCCTTACATATAACAGTTCCATTATGTATAACAGTTTCCTTATACATATAACAAATCCTAGGAAATGTGAATTTTTTTGAAAGTAAGTTTAAATACAGTACTGGAAAGGAAAAGCAAATTGACATTATTTGCAGAATATATGACTACCTTTCTAGAAAAGAGAAAAAATAATATTAGTATTATCTCTAATTAGAAGATTAAATAACTTCTTGGATACATGAAAAATACACTCAAATAAAAAAGTTAGAAACTGATCCACATGAATTGTTTAAAAACGTAATGTTAACGTAATTGGTTAAAAAGTATAAATGGTTAAGAAAAACTATTTTACAACATGAATAAAAATAGAAATCCAAAGAAAGTAATTGAATAAAAAATGAAATATGACCACTAAATGAAGCAAAAGAAAATTCAGCATGGCCAAGTTATCATTTTTCTCTGGATGATTCAATAAGATGAATGCAAGTGTAATAAAAACCTGTATTTTTTTTAGTGCAACTGATTCATGTAGAAACAGAAAAACAGAATGGAAAGTTCAGAGACAAGCCCAAGTATATTGAAAACATTTTTAAACATTAATTTTCTCCCTCTTTTTCTGCTTTTTATAGTTTTAATTGAGCATTTAATTTGATTATATCTTAGCTGCTTTCTTAACATATCACTTATACTTCTTTAAAAATATTTAGTGGTTTCCTTAGAGTTTACAATATATATTTTTATCTAATCCAAACTTACCTTAAACAACTACCACTTCACATGTAGTGGTTTTATCTTACAACAATATCCTCATTCTTCATCCATCCCCATCTCTTGTGGCATTGCTGTCATTTATTTCACTGCTATGTATGTTATAATCATCCAATAAACTTCTATCATTATTGTTTTAAAGAAATTATCTCTTATATTAATTAAGAATATGAAAACTAAAATATTATACTTTACTTTCATCTATTCCTTATTTGTTACTTTTCTTTCTTTATGTAGATCCAAAACTCTGGACTATATTATTTTCCTTCTGACTGGAAAACTTCTTTTAACATTTCTTGCTGGGCAGGATTGCTGGCAATGAATTTCCTCAGTTTTTGTTTGTCTGAGAAAGTCTTTGTTTTTCCTTCACTTTTGAAGAATAATTACACTAGATGTAGAATTCTAGGTTGTGGCATTTTTCTTTCAATATTTTAAATATTTCATTCCATTCTCTTTTTGCTTGCTTGTTTTCTTGTGGGAAGTCTGCTGTAATTCTTTTCCTTGTTCCTCTGTAGGTAAGTTTTTTGTTTCGTTTTGTTTTACCCCTTCTATCTTTTTTCAAGATTTTCTCTTTGTTTTTAGTTTTTGAAGTTTGAATATGATCTGCCTTGATATAGATATTTTGGAATTTATCATGCTTGGTATTCTCTGTGCTACTTGTATGTATTTGTGGTTCTTTATCATAAATTTTGGAATATTCTTGGCTAATACTTCTTTTGCGCCATTGTCTGTTTTCCTTCTAACATTCCAACTACATATATACACTTTTTGATATTGTCCCACATTTGTTGGATATTCTATTATGGCTTTATCATCCTTTATGCTCTTTGTGCTTCAGTTTGAGAAGTTTCAATTTACTTGTCTTGAAGTCCACAGATTCTTTCTGTGGCCATGTTGAATCTACTAATAAACCTAAGGCATTCTTCACTTCTGTTACTGTGTCTGTGATTTCTAGACTTTCGTTTTATTCTTTCTTAGAGTTTCCATCTCTCTGCTAACATTACCCAATATTTGTGGATGCAATCTGTTTTTTAAATACTTTAGAACCCTTAACATATTAATCTCAGTTATGCTAAATTCTGTGTCTCATCATCCCCAAATTTGTATCATATCTGAGTCTGGTTCTGATTATTGCTTAGTCTGTTCAGATTGTGTTTATTCCTGGCATGCCTTGTAATTTTTGTTGTTGTTGTCGTTGAAAGGCAGACATGTTGTGTCTGGAACTAAGATAAATGGGCTTTTAGTTTAAGGGTTTATGTTAATCTGGCTAGGAGTTGGGCTGTGTTTCTAATTATTGTAGTTATAGGTACAAAAGACTTCACACTCCTCCAGTATCCTTGGTTTTGTCTCCCTTCTTGATTTTGGGTTTCAGTATATACTTCTCCTCAGAGAAATTCTGGGTCACAAGTCTTTCAGCTGTAATCCACCTTTACTGTACTGGAGACCTTTTGAGGATACAGAAGACGAGGAGTGTTCTACAGTCTTCCAAATAAATCTCCATCTTTAGGTTGGCCTGAGTCCCTGGATTGTGACCTTCACAAGTGATATATTTTTATTCCCTTGATTCCTACTCCCTTCCCTGACTGCAGGTTTCCCAGTCTATGGTTTGAAGCTTTGAGCCTTGTTAACCATAGTTATAATTTTGTTTCTGTTTATCTGTTTCCCCTTAGATGGGAGAAACACTAGAGAAGGCTGGAGTGAGGAGTAATTTTCTTCTTGGAATAAAGTTTCAGTTGGAATAAAGTTTCAGAATTGAAATCCGGCAAACTTCTTTCACCAGGAAAATAGGTTTATGGATGAGGCTGTGGCATATTTCACGATTGTTACTTTCCCGTCTCTCCTGCCAAAGCTATGAGGAGATCTTTTGAAAGTCCTCATTGTGAGAATCTGATGAGGTTCCTAGAAAGACACCCTATGAATGTGGGGATGGAGGAGCTAAGATCATGGCCCCATGAGTTTCTCCCTCTCATGCTGGTCCACACCTAGCCTCCAACAATTTATCAAAATTACCATTTAAGTGTTCCTACCAGTTTTTGGCTCAAGCAGTTTCTGCTCTAGGCAAGTAGATCTTGGTTGTTATAAATCTCTGAAATAGGTCTATCTCTCCAGCTTTTGGGTGGTGGTTTGTCCTACAAATTCAGACTGTTTGATGGGTCCAAGAAAGTCACTGATTTGCAATTTGTCCAGCTTCTTCTAGTTACAGAGGTGGGAATGTCAACATACTAACTTTATACACACTGGAACTGAAACTCTATACGTTAATTTTTGAATTTTAAATTAGTGAGAAAAGAGATAGTTTGTTAAAATCATTGATTTAAGATATTTATCTGAAATAAAAACTTTATATCTCTTCCTCACATATAACACCCAAATTACAAATAAACTAAATATTTCAGTATGCAAAATGTGGTCATTAAATACAGGAAATAAATTTAACATGATAAAAAAATTTTAGTTATAGTATACTTGGGGTAGGCTTTTCTAAATGCATCACCAAATCCTGACAAAGGCTAAAACCATACATGATTAGATTCACAGATTTGATTACATATACATAAAAATCTTTCCCACTCCACAACAAACTGAAGACAAACAAGAAAACAATTCTACCTGAAACAGATACTGAAGAAAAAAAATTAATACATAATTGGAAATTTTACTGTCTTTATCTGATAAAGCAAACCATTGTACAGATAAATTATAAAGGGATAACTAGTTATTAGTGCAAAAACAGACTGTGGGTAAAAGGAGAAATACAAATGACCCACAAGCATTTGAACAGTTTTTTGAAAAGGAATAAAAATGTTATCATTTCTCAACTATCAAGATGACAATGGTAAAAATGTAATACTAACATCATCCATGCTGGGGTATAATGCCTCTAAATTGGTAAGAATTTGTAGGTCACAACTTGTCAATGAGTATCAAAATCCTTGAAAGTTTTGAATCTTTGAATGACCAATTTCCTTCCTAGGATTTTCTAAATAAATAACCTGGAAAATGCTCTAAAATATTAATCACCACACAGTTTTTAATAGTTAAACACTAAAATCAATCTTAATGTTTTACAAAGGAGGAATGGCTTGATAATTGTGTATACATAGTGAATAGAATATTAAGCAGTCATTAAAAATTATCATGTCGGGGGACTTCCCTGGCGGTCCAGTGGTTAAGACTCCTCACTTCCACTGCAGGGGGTGCAGGTTCGATCCCTGGTCGGAGAACTAAGATTCTGCATGCCGCATGGCATGGCCAAAAAATTAAAAAAAAAAAAAAATTGTCGTGTAGGGGTTTAATTCTTGACCTGGAAAAATGCTAATGATTCTTTTTGTAAGTGTTAAAAAAATATATCCAGGAGTTAATAAACAAAAATGGAACCTGATTATTTCTGATAAAATTACACGTCACATTAACTTATTATTTCTACTTTTAATAATACGTATTGAGTGCTTTCTATGATAGAGATGCCTATAGTTACATCCCTAACTATGAGAGCTGTCCAATTCAAAGATCTTGAAGAAGGGATGGGAGGTTTTTACAAGTGGTTATGAACCCATTGCCAGAGCTGATTAGAAGAGGGCTGGACAAATGATCTCAGTGGAGTCAAATAAGTTTTTTTTGGTCTTTTGATAAATTTATTTTAGAAATTCTGAAATTGGAATCAAGTAGAGCTTTAAGATTATTTAGATTTAAAGACTGAAGCTATTATATTGAGCAACTATAATGTGCCACATGTAGTCAAATGGGTGATCCAAGGAAGGTTAGTGATTAAAATCATGGTGTAGTAGCTCAGAGAGTATAAAAGAAAGATAACACCACCCCAGAAAGAAAAAAACAGGGGCAAGAGAAGGAACAAGATATATTTTATGCTTGACTTGCAAGTTCCCAGTGCATTTCTCAGGAGGCACAGCTATATTTCTGCAATTAGAATCTAAGGGTCTTTTTGTTAATAAATTCTGTTTCTTCTGGCATGGTTTTGTCAGAAGAAAGAGAATTGGATTTCTACAACCTGCAAATAAATGATTACAAGACACTTGTAAAAAAAAAAAAAACACTTAAAAAATGTGTGTTCTCTTTGACCTAGCAATTCTATATATAGTAGTTTATCCTAAGGAAAGAATTATATACATGATAGAAATTTTATCCAACAATGTAATCAGAGTGCTGTTTGCAAAAACAAAATCTGAAAATATCCTATCTATCCTTTTTGGACTTTATGAAATAGCATAAGAATATGGTTCAGTTTTGGTAAAAAATTGTAGAGCATGTATGATCATGGGAACAGGAGACACAAACTATTAAGAGTGTTACAATTGTGTCATTAAGGTTACCTTTTATAGTTTTGTTTTCTGTCTTTGTTTTACAATTTTATTCAACAAACATGTTCTGTGTCACTGTTTGTAACAAGAACAAGAAAGTATGTTGTTTTTAAAAAGATGAAAGTGGTTTGCTCTGACTCAAGCGAGATGTCAGACTTCACCTCTGGATCCTCTCCTGTTATCTGAGCGTTCTCTTACCCAAATCTGCCTTTTTCTCCTGTTCCCCTTCCCCTATCTCAGGTGGTAGAAAAATCTTTGACTCTTGACTTTATTCTCACACCTAAAACTTTGTAGGGCCCTAACTATTGTATCTTTCAAACATGAATTGGTTTCAATTCCTATTATCTGCCTTCATTGCGATAGTCACCGCCTGAGTTTAGATTCTCATGATTTTTCCTTCTTCAGTGATCTTCCTGCCTCTATGTCCTCAACATCTGGCTTACCTCCCATCTGCTGATTAAAAGACTAATTCACGAATCTGTTCTCATTAATACCTGCTTGAAATATTTCATTGAATCCCCGTTACCTAAATCAGGGGTTGGCAAACTTTTTCTGTAAAGGGTCAGATAGTAAATATTTTAGGCTTTGCAGGTCAGAGGGTGAATGTCAAAACTACTTGAAAGCAGCTAAAGACAACAGGTAAATGAACAAGTGTGTCTGTGTTCCAATAAAACTTTATTTTAAAAAGCAGGTGGTGGGCCAGATTTAGCCACTGACCCCAGCTCAAAAGAGTAAAGGTCAATTTTAATTGTGTTTACTTTTTCATATCACATTCTAGTCTCCAGTCCCCAGTTTCTCCACTTTAGACTCTTAGGTCCTCAGTTCATTTGCATTGATTTACACTCCTATGCAATGGAAAATAAAAACAGTATTATTTTCTCTTCTTGAAAGAACTTTTCCTTCCTGACCCCTTGACAAATGCTTATTCATCCTTCAGTACTAAGATTTGATGGCAATTCCTCTGAGAAAAATTTCCCGATCACTCACATTCTTCTTGACTTTCTACCATATACAAACTTCTAGTTACTGTACTTATCACACTGCACTACAGTTACCTGTAGTTACAGATCTATCATCTCTTTCTAGACTATCAGCTACTTAAATATAGGGCTCTGATAGCAAGCCCTTAAGAAATCCTTGGAGAGTTTAATAGAATTGCACGTGAGAGGGAGCCTTCAGAAAACGTTCTTAGTGAGCATTGGTGGCTGAGTGGTGCAGACTGAATACTTCAGCAGATTAGAGGGCTTGTTAAGCAAACAGCTTTCAGAAGAGCCTATGGGATTAGATCTACAGACAGAAGAGAGCTTTAGTACAGAGTCACAGAGATGGCACATTGATATTCAGGGAAGATGGTCATAGAAGGGAGGCCCTGCACTCTCCAGGTATTCCAACTATGAGGACTAAGAAAATGTACTTATTTTTATGTTAAAGTGCTTTGATTTACATGGGGAGGGGGTTCTGAGGAAATTAGAAATATGAAGAAAGGAAGGATAAACTTTTTTCCCCCTTTATTCTTGCTTTCTATCTTATGTTTGATATTTTGTGACAGTGCATACTTGAGGTTATTTTGCTGATAGGTTAATAAAGCAAAATAGTCTATGCTGAATAGATGTTAGTGATCCTGAGTCATCAATAGAGAGTCCTGCCAACTGTTATTTTTAGCAAAGATTGTCTCAAATTGCTAACGCAATTTAATGTCTTCAAAATTGAAGAAAATGAGAGAATTTCTGCAGACACGTTCATGTAAGAAATGAGGTCATCATAGCACACGTGAAATGGTTCTTTTATAAGAGATGGAAGATGAACATACATTGCCATGAAAATGTCTACTCATTTTCTACATCTTTCCATTTTTCCCACACTTCCTGGATATAGGATCCTTTTGTTCCTCTCCTTGGAGGTTTTTTTTGTTATTATCCACTTTTAGATAGTCTCAGCTTTAAGGAACCCTGGTGATATGGCGATAATAAAGGTTGAAAGCCTGCTTTAACTACCTGTGTAACCATTTTCAATCCCCACTAGTGTTTAATTCCATTTGGAGCATCTAAATTGAACAATGACAAGGTTTGTGAAATAGACACTTGAGTGGAAGACTGTAAGAGGAAGAACCAAAGATATGGTAGAACACAATGTATGGAACCATCAGTTTCTTTAGCACCAGGGGAAAGATTAACACATTCTATTTAATCGGGGTCTGTAGATAAAATACTACCCTGAATTGATCTTTCTCTTTCCCTCTCTTACACACAGACATACTCAACATTTTTGAACAACTTCTTGAAACTGTAGTATGCACTGGGAAAATGGTGTATGCCTTATTAAAAGATAAAGTATAAACCTGATGTTTATTAGGTTTTCATTTTTTTAAGTCTAGCATAGCACCTGGGACATGGTAGGAGAATAAAATATTTTTAAGTGAGTAAATCTGTTTTACATTTCTGTCATTTTCAACATCAGATCCTGTTTCTGAGCCATATGAATGAATTTAAGACCTAGATTGCTGTAGATTGCTGACTTCATGATGTTCAGTTTGATCTGACCATTCAGTACCATTTAGACTTCTTTGAAAAATGGAGGCTAGCACTGATTCTGTCTTTTATGCTGATAATGATGCAATTCCTTTCAAAGACAGAGATTTTACAAGAGAATTTCAGTCAGGTGTTCTGCTGATTTAAGTGGGTTGAATTATGGAAAAGACTCACCTTTGGTGACTTAATCAGGACAAGAGGTGCAAAGAAGTATGACTTGATATGGGATGCAGATTAGGGCCCAGCATTCAGGTAAAGAAGAGGGGCAAAGGAAGTGGGGAAGCTGGAAAGTAGGTGACACATCTCAACATGATTTGAGATAGAAATTAAATATCTTATATCTGATTATGCAATAAGAGATTTTGGATTAGAGGAAATATCATTTTTAATTGTACTGATCTCTGCGTATTAGTTCATAATAGTTACCTGTTTTTTGTTTTGTTTTTTTAAAATTTCCCAATCATTCATCTCCTAAACTGACACTATTCTTATGCTAATTTGCTTCAATATTTTTGAATTAACTGATGTTTATTTTACTTTACATCTTCTGTAAGTGCTTACATTAAAATATCACATGATTATTGTTAAAAAAAAGACCATATATAATGAAGCATAAGTAATTTTCTGCCACTTCCACTCCATTTCTGAAAGTTTGAGTTTGATAAATATCATTCCACTTTGTTCCTTGTTCACATAAACATATAGAATTCATATGCACATAGAGGGCTATTTTTTAATATTCTGGTACCATAATTGTTCATGGTTGTTCCCCCCTCCAAGGATATTCTTTTTAAATATTTATATAAGTTTAAGAGTTAAGCATTTAAAAATCCATAAAATTCAAAAGAAGTAATTCAGTGAATACCTGTCATACAATATTAACACACATTAATATTTTGCACATTTTCTTTTGTATTACAGAAGTCAGGTTCGTTATCCCTCATCCATTCCTCTTCCTCATCAGAGGCAACCATTTTCATGTATTTTGGGTGTAGTCACCCACTATAATTTTTATATTTTTATGTTCAGAAATGAAATTTACATAAAGGGTAATATACTGTACATATTCTTTGATTTGTTTTTCATTTTAAGTCTGTCTTGTTAGGGATAGTACTACTATAGTATTCTCTCTTTTGAATATTCTGCAATGTATTATCCATTCTCATTTTAATAGACTGTAAGATTGTTGTCAGGTTGTTTCACTGCTCCTATGAAAATCACTGTATGTGTCAGCTGGTACACGTGCAAGAGCTTCTAAAGAGCCTTCTTACACAATGTATATCCACTGTCAAGCAGTATCAGCATCACTTGGAAGCTTGTCAGAAATTCAGAATCTTAGGTCTCATCCAAGACTGCCTGAATCAGAATCTGCATTTAACAAGGCTTCCAGTGATTTCTGTGCATATTAAAATTGGAAAAGCACTGCCTTAGAAGAGGTACCAGAAGGTGAAATCACTAGGTCACTGGAACTAAATGCTTTCAACTTCATTGCATATCATCAAACATTTTTCCTAAGTGGTTGCTACCATACATAGTCCTGTCATCACTGTCTGAGAGTTGGTGATTCCCTACATTCTAGTCAACATTTGGTGCCATCAGAATTTTTTAATTTTGTCAATTTGGTTGATACAAAATAGTATTTCACTGCAATTTTAATTTTCACTTTCCTGATTACTAATACAATCACTTAGCAACTAACAATTATTCCTTATTTCTCCTGTATCTTCACATTTTCCCCTCTCTACATCAAATATAAACACATTTTAATTATTCCTACCTACACCAAGAAAGGGAAAAACAAACAAACAAACAGAACACCTTTTCACTTTATTCTCCCAGCTATGGACCTATTTCTCTCATCCTCTTTATAGCAGACCTCTTTGGAAAAGTTATCCATATCTACGGTTCCAGATTCCTCTGCGGTATTTGCTTCCATTTACTTCAAAAAAACTTCTTTCAAGACTACACATTATTTACACATTGCTAAGTCCAATGATTGATTTCCAGTCCTTAATTTACTTGACATTTCAGCAACATTTTTCACAGATGATTGCTTTCCCCTTCCTGAAATACTTCTTCACTTAGCTTCCATGGCACTAATCACTCTTGGTTCTTCTCCTGCCTCGTTGGCTACTATTCCTTGAGCTGTTTGCTGATTTCTCCTTGGTTTTCTGCCATTTGGAATGTCATAGATTTTACTCCTTAGATCTTTTCTCTCTCCACATCTACTTTTTAAGTGACCTGATTAAATTTCATGATTTCGAAAGCACCTCTGTGCTCATTGTTTCTTAAGTTATACCTGCAGTGTGGTTCTCTCCTTTGAACTCTAAATTTCGATATCCAATTGCCTACTTAAACTCTGCACTGGTATTACCTATAAGCATCTTAAATTTAACATATCCCAAATCAAATTTCTCATTTCCTCCACCACAGCTCACAAATCTCTTCTGCTGTCTTTTCCATTTCAGTGAATGACCAATCCTTCCTTCCAGTTGTTTACACTCAAAACTTATTTGATTCCCATTTTTATCTGATACTCTACATCTAACCCATCAGTAAATGCTTCTGGTTATAACTTCATCATACATGCAGATTCCAGCTGCTTCTCACCATCACCATGACCACGCTGATACATGTCATCTTAGTCCTGGGCTACTATTACTATGGCTCCTAACTGTCTCCCTGCTTCTGTACTTGCGTTCTATCCCAGTAAACTATAGTCAGCACATCAGAGTGCTCCTTTTAAACATAAAAGATACTGCCTCAAACACTCTAACGGCTTCCATCTCACAGCCTGTGACCAGTGATGGGCTGATAGGGGTCTAGCGTCGTTGCCACGTTCTGGGATGACTGTTAAGAGCGATTTCAATCCAGGGGGGATTTCAGTTCAGCGGGGATCAACTGAGGCTGAGTTGTCACAACACTGTGGGTCAGCTCCTCCCTCTGCCTAGTCCTACCTTCCTTGCTGTCTCATAGAAATATTGCCCAAGCACACACCCCAGGAAACTTTCTATGTGCAATTTTGTGTGCCAGTCTATTTCTAAGAAACACAATCTAAGACAAGTACTGAAGTAATTTTTTTTAAATATCACATAAATACCCTTAGTGCATTTGGCCCAATAGTATGCCTGCCAGTTAGTTCTGTCATTTCATATTTCTACATCCAAGAACTGTACCACATTATTATAGTGTGTACAAAGAGCAGTCTAACAAGTGCGCCTGAGAGTATAAACCATACACCTGTCAGTCACCATTTATTTGGCACATGTATTGTGAAGTGCATTTTAACAGATGCTGTAGGTTACAGAATACATAAGAACGAGATTCATATCTTCATTAGCTCATACATTTGAGAGAAATGAGACAAATAGTAAGTCATTGAAGGATAAGCATTACAAGGAAACTGTCCAGCATATGTTACTCCGTGCAGCACTAGTGGCACCTAAAACGGTGTGTGTGTACTAAGATACAGGTACTCAAAGAGAAATCCATGATTGGTGCCTGTCTGCAAACTGTTATCCTTTTTAATGTGATAAGTATTAAAATTAACAATGAGCATTAGAAACATTTAAAACAATTTCATAGGATAATTTTATATCTGTGGTGTCCAGTATTTTTAAAAATGGGGCTCTATTTTATAATTTTTTTGAAATTTCACTTTCCTAATAATTTATTTTTATATTTTACACAATTATTAGTCTGTAATAGGTTATAAATAAAACTGGTACTTCTCAGTTTGAAAAGCATTGTACTGAGATGAAAAATTAATATATATTTGACTCTGCTTGGAGAGGCTGAGATATTTGGCTTTGAATAAGATTTAAAAATTGGTAAGGAAATTGACTAATGAAGAGAAATAGATAGGAATGTGCATGGCTATGACACGTATGCCCCATACAGGGGATTTTTCTAACCATGGGGTGCTAGTTCCAACGGGAGAATTTGGAAGGCAGTTGGGAAGTTAGGTCAAGTGCGTAAAATCACAGAGCAGAGGGATGGAGGGATGTGCTTACACCTTGATTTCAGCTAGTCACACGTTTGCCAAAGGAATTATTCCTGGTAATACTCCGTGGTTGGTAGGGCAGATGGAGTGCACTCATAGCATCAGGATTAAGTTTGGGCTAAATGGACAATCTTGAGGAAGTCCTGCAATCAGGTGAATATTCCTGATTCTCTGGAGTCAGCTGTAGTCTGTGTTGACTGTGTGGGCTCCAAGGGAAAGGTCTAGGCTTCCAGAGAGAAATTTTTGTGTGCTAAAGCTAGCAAATAAGGGCCTTTGGGCTTTAGAGGCTGCTGCAAATATTCAATCCAATTAGGTCTCAGATTTACCATCCTGTCATTTTAAAAACTCACATTCTGTAAATCCACTTTAGCAGCTAACCACAAATATCTCTTAGTGGGTGGGCAAAGCTTGTAACACATGATAAGATCTAAAATCTAGAATATGCACTGTGGCCACAGAACTATGGAAGGACTCTTCATGACGCTTATACATCAAAAATACTTAAAGAACATACGCCAAAATCTTAGTTGATAATATTATAGTTTCGAGAATATGAGTGATTTTTATCCTCTTCCTGCTTTTCTATTTTTTTCTAAAGTTTAAATAATAAGCATATGTTTCTTTAAATATAAATAAATATGTATACATATATGTAATATATTTAATAGTAAGCTTCTATTTCTGTAAACACACATATTATGATTCCGAATAAGAGATCAAGAAAATGGGGATGTTTTTGATAGGCATAAGAAAGGTAAAGGAGGAAATTGGGGGTTTTCCTATCTTGATCAGAACACACTTAAGAAAATGATTTTAAGGGATAGATATAAAAAAGAAAAAAATTCAGGAGACGTTAAGAAGGAGTCAAGAATGAATTCATAATTGATCAGTTGAAAAGATAAAAATAATAACAGCTAACAAATTGAATAATTGCTAACATTAATGCTAACATTGAGAATTACCTTATACTGAATAGTATTTCAAACATTTAATGTGAATTAGTTCATTTATTGATGAGTAATGATAATGGAATGAGAAAATTAAGATAGTAAGGACCATGTTTTGGGAGACCAGCTGGGAGGGTCTTCCAAAAAGTCACCATTATTTCAAATGTATTATGTTTAAAACTCACTGTCCTCTCAAACGTGCTTTCTTTTATATTCACTCACTTTCTGTAGTGATTATTTTCTCCCTTCATTAGGCTTGTCTTGGAGTCATTTTTGACTTCTCTCTTTTGTTCCCCTTTTAGCATCTAATTCTTTTAATCAGTCTATGCGTTTCACCTTTGCAGATTACAGTTGAAATTTAAAAAGCAATACAGGTGCTATTTCCAGAAAGTGTTTTACATTTGAGGAGGGAAGGAGAAAAAATTCACAATGTTGAATTTCTGCCATGGGACAGCCATTGCACTAGGCATTTTGTGTGTTTTCCTCCTCTTAATAATCCTACATAAGGGATATTGTAGATTTTACTTAGCTTCATTTAAAAAATGAATAACCCTGTGCTTATGTAGATTATTATTTAAGTTGGCCAACATCACGCAGCTCTTAAGTGACAGATCTAGGATTCACTCTAGGGTATATGTAATTCCTACTGAATAACTTAGCCTTGTCAATAGTCTAGACCAGCGGTCACCAACCTTTTTTGGCACCAGGGACCAGTTTTGTAGAAGACAGTTACTCCATGGACGGTGGGTGGGGGGTTGGGGGAGGTGGGGATGGTTTTGGGATGATTCAAGCACATTACATTTATTGTGCGCTTTATTTCTATTATTATTACATTGTAATATATAATGAAATCATATACAACTCACCGTAATGCAGAATCAGTGGGAGCCCTGAGCTTGTTTTCCTGAAACTAGATGCTCCCATCTGGGGGGTGATGGGAGACAGTGACACCCGAGGTGTGTTGCTTATGTCCAGTTTACTCTGTAATCTTGTTCTGGTTGCTGTCACTGCAGAAAACCCTGCTTCACAAAGATAGGACGTTGGAAATTGAAACAGGCTTTTCAGTGCTTTTGTGGCCATCTCAAGATATTCCGCCTTGATTTTAATCCAGAACGTATGGAGATTTCAAGTTGTCTGAAACATTCTTTTAAGGCCACCATCATTTGCAGTCTCAAGCAGCTGATTCTCTTCTAGCACGGACAACTCGATTCACCTGGCTTATTCACAAGTGGGTCGTGGACCCATTCCTTCGCAGTTTGTGGGGGTCTTTCGTGGATGGGAAGTAATACTCAAACTCTTTTGAAAGCAACGATAGTGATCATACACCAGCTGGGAGAAAGAAGTCCCAGGCCTAGTCTTTTTCAAAAATCTCTGCTAATGTTTGAAGCATGTTAAAAATCCCAGTGTTCACTCATTGCCCCCATAATTCCAGTTTGGCTTTGAATGCAGCCGCTTTATCTGCCGACTTGAAGACAATTGTTGTTCTCCCCTGAAGTGACAGATTGAGTTTGTTGAGCAGGTTGAATATGTCGCACAAGTAAGCAGGTTTTGCAACCCATTCTGTGTCACTGAAATGTGCTGCCAGTGGTGACTGTTTTTCCAAAAGAAATCTCTGGAGCAGCTCTCATAACTCAAAAACTCTGGCCAGTGATCTCCCTTTAGAAAGCCGTCTCCCGTCTGTGTATAAGAGAAGACATGTGTGCCCTATGTCTGTCTCCTCACAGAGCTACGTGAACAGACGTGAGTTAAGGGCATGTACTTTAATGTGGTTGATCATTTTAATCACATCCTGCAAAACGTTGTGAAGTTCAGGTGACATTTTTTGGCTAGCCAGCAATTCTCTATGGATGACACAGTGTGTAGACTCACTTTCAAAAGCCACCTCTTTGACCCAAGTAGTGAAACCGGAAAGCCATCCAGTCATGGCAGCCACTCTGTGCATATACCAACACAAAATGACCAATTCAGTTTTCCTGATATGTAATCATTCAAAGACTTGAATAGTTCTGCAGCTGTGGTGTTGGTTGGCAACAAAATGCACATAACATATCCTCACGTACATCCTCCTGAAAAATATATTGCACAAAAACAAGCATTGTTGCCTTGTTGTCAACATTGATAGACTCATTAACCTGGATTGTGTACCACGATGACTCATTAATCCTCTCTAATAATTGTGCCTCAGTATCCTCTGCTGTTTCATCAGTTCGTCTAGTTATGGTGCTAGCTGAAAGAGGAACATGTGCCACCTTTTGAGCTGCAGCCTCTCCTAAAAGTTCATGACAAATGTCCTTAGCAGCAGGCAGGGTCAACTCTTCACCAACAGTAAAGGGCTTCTTAACTTTAGCAATGCAGTTAGCCACTAAAAATGATGCTGTCAGTGCAGACACATTTGATGAAGTGGTGGCTTTCAGTAATTGCTTCTGTTCTTCATGTTCATGTTTTTTCTTTGGAGTTTGAAAAACTCCAAAGGCTTGTCTTTTAATGCAGGGTGCTTGGTCTCCATGTGGTGAAGCAGTTCTGAATGTTTCATGACTTCATTGGATAGCTGGTCACCGCATATTATACGAAGCAGGCTTGGAGAATGTGAATCACCTGTTGCAGTAAATCTGTAATTTAAGTATGACTCTTGGTATTTTCTTTTAAATGAAGCTTTCTTTTCTTTGGCAATCTTAGAGTCTTTTGTGTGTTTATTTTAAACATCCTTATTGGAGTATAATTGCTTTACAATGGTGTGTTAGTTTCTCCTTTATAACAAAGTGAATCAGTTATACATATACATATATCCCCACATCTCTTCCCTCTTGCGTCTCCCTCCCTCCCACCCTCCCTATCCCACCCTTCTAGGTGGTCACAAAACACCGAGCTGATCTCCCTGTGCTATGCGGCTGCTTCCTGCTAGCTATCTATTTTACATTTGGTAGTGTATATATGTCCATGCCACTCTCTCACTTCGTCCCAGCTTACCCTA
>NW_020837969.1:16259534-16259928 GCF_003676395.1 Aethalodelphis obliquidens | reverse complement strand
TTGGTAGTGTATATATGTCCATGCCACTCTCTCACTTCGTCCCAGCTTACCCTTCCCCCTCCCCACGTCCTCAAGTTCATTCTCTAGTAGATCTGTGTCTTTATTCCTGTCTTGCCCCTAGGTTCTTCATGACCATTTTTTTGCTTTAATTAATTTATTTTTTTTACATCTTTATTGGAGTATAATTGCTTTACAGTGGTGTGTTAGTTTCTGCTTTATAACAAAGTGAATCAGTTATACATACACATATGTTCCCATATCTCTTCCCTCTTGCATCTCCCTCCTGCTTTCTTTTTTAGATTCCATATATATGTGTTAGCATACGGTATTTGTTTTTCTCTTTCTGACTTACTTCACTCTGTATGACAGACTCTATGTCCATCCACCTCACTAC